>NC_091757.1:20830357-21110357 GCF_043380555.1 Nothobranchius furzeri
AATCCAAAATAGTAAAGTAAAATGTCTTTATTATAAACGGTAACTAAGAACTGCAACAGGGAAGTCCTGTGCTGAGGAGCCAAGACGGCTCGAGTCTTTGAGGTGTCGGGTAGAATTCTGAGAGGAAGGGAAGCCGGGAGGGACGCTGAGCAGAGGGTGAGAGATGTCGTAGGAGTGAGGCAGCAGAGGGAAATCCGAGCAGGAACGTCGGAGGAGGACGAGACGTGTTGAATAATCCAGAAGTGAAGACAGCGAGGGTGAGATGATGATGAGGTGATCCTGAGCGAGACAAACAGGTGTAAGGGAATATCCAAATCCAAATCCGAAACGACGATCCAAGGTCAATAATCCAAAACACGAGTTTAACAAGTTTCAAGGTTCAAAGTCGAGTGGCTGGTGCTACCTGAACTGGTACAATCATCCGGCGAAATGAAGTGTCTCCGTCCTCCTTTTAAACCCGCGTTCCTGATTAGGGAATCGTCTGCAGCTGTGGTTCCCTCTGCTCCCCACCTGCGGAGAATGAACTCAGGTTCTGGTGAGAGGAGATGATGGAACTCACCTCTGCTCAGGGACATGACAGTGCCCCCCCCCTCAACGGACGCCCCCTGGCGTCCCAGCACGGGATCTGGAGGCCTCAAAGTCGGAGATGAGAGAGGGATCCTCGATGTAGGACCGGCGAATCCAGGAACGTTCCTCCGGGCCGTATCCCTCCCAGTCCACGAGATATTGCAGACCCCGACCACGGGGGCGGGAGTCGAGGATGCGCCGAACCTTGTACACCAGTCCCCCTCTGTAGAGCTGAGCAGGAGGAGGCGGAGCCGGGGCCGGGCACAGAGGGCTGGAAACGACGGGCTTCACCATGGAAACGTGGAACACAGGATGGATCCGGAGCGACGAAGGAAGCTCCAAACGCACGGTCGTCGGGCTAGGAACCGCCAACACTCTGAAGGGACCAAGGAACCTTGGAGAGAACTTCCTAGAGGTAGCCTTCAGCGGGACATCCCAGACCCTTTGACCGGGAGAGTAAGTGGGAGCTGGGCGGCAGTGTCGGTCAGCCAGTCGCTGGTTCCTCTCCGCGGTCCATTGAAGGGCCGATCTCGTGGCGACCCAGGTGCGACGGGCCCGACGAAGGAACTGAGGAGTGGTGAGGGTGGTATCTGCCTGAAGGGGGAACAGAGAGGGCTGATACCCGAGGGAGGACTCGAAAGGAGACTGACCTGTGGCGGAGGAGACATGGCTGTTATGGGCATACTCGACCCAAGCCAAATGCTCGCTCCAGGTGGACGGGCTGGTGGCACAGACGCAGCGAAGCATGGCGCCCAGTTCCTGGTTCATCCGCTCGCATTGTCCATTGGTCTGCGGATGAAACCCCGATGTCAGGGCCACCTGGGCACCCAAGGCAGTGGCAAACTCCTTCCAGACGCGGGACGCGAACTGGGGACCACGGTCAGAGAGGATCTCTGTTGGGATTCCGTGCAGACGAAAAACATGTTTTATTAATAACTGGGCCGTAACGGCAGAGGTAGGGAGGGCCTTTAACGGCACCAGATGACAGGCTTTGGAGAACCTGTCTACCACAGTTAAAATAACAGTAAAACCATGCGAAGGTGGCAACCCACAAACAAAGTCCAAGGCGATATGGGACCAAGGACGGGACGGTACTGGTAGAGGACAGAGCAGACCTGCAGGAGGCTGGTTAGAGCCCTTTTGCTGGGCACAGACGTGGCAGGCCGACACATACTCCTTCACGTCTCTGTAGAGGGAGGACCACCAGAAAGATCGCCTGATCAGAGCCACTGTGCGTCCCACTCCGGGGTGGATGGAAAATCTCCCGGTGTGAGCCCAGTGGATAACTTTTCCCCGTAATCCTTGGGGAACAAACAGTTTGTTAGAGGGTCCGTTACCTGGGCCGGGATCTGTCTTAAGGGCCTCCAGGACCTGGTCTCTTATGGGCCAGGTTACTCCTGCGACAATGCAGGAGGAAGGCAGAATGGTGCAAGGAGCCGTCTCATCCTCAGCAGCGTACTGTCAAGACAGAGCGTCAGGCTTCACGTTCTTAGACCCCGGTCTATAGGATAGAACAAAATTAAAACGGGAGAAGAACAAAGACCACCTGTACTGTCGAGGATTCAGTCTTTTTGCCTCAGGTTCTTATGATCAGTCCAAATGATGAAAGGTAGTTCAGCCCCCTCCAGCCAATGTCTCCACTCTTCTAAAGCCAGTTTTACAGCCAGTAACTCCCTGTCCCCAACATCATACCTGCTCTCAGTGGGTGTTAAGCGCCGAGAGTAGAAGGCACACGGATGGAGTTTGTGGTCCTCCGACGATACCTGAGAGAGCACTGCCCCAACCCCGGTGTCCGAGGCGTCCACCTCCACGGTGAATTGCCGCTTGGGGTCTGGTCTGGAGAGGACGGAAGCCTCCGTGAACTTCTTCTTAAGTGTCCGAAATGCGGCTTCTGCTTCTGGAGACCAAGAAAAGGGCTTGACAACAGAGGTTAGGGCTGTCAAAGGGGCTGCGGTCTGGCTATAATTGCGGATAAACCGTCTGTAAAAGTTTGCTAAGCCCAGGAACCGCTGCAGTTGTTTCCTGGAGCTGCTGCAGTACGGTCTCTAAACGTTGGTAACGTTGGTTGGAGATGGTGATCTGCTCCATGAGGACGGGGAGTGTCTGCTCCTGTTGGGACATCCGGGTAGCAAGATCCGCGAGTGCTGATTCCGCTGGGTTAGCTAGGTGGCCGGATGATTCTGTCATGGCTCGAGGTAAGTGCCTAACCCAAGACATGCAGAATCATCACACAAGTCCAGAATAGTAAAGTAAAATGTCTTTATTATAAACGGTAACTAAGAACTGCAACAGGGAAGTCCTGTGCTGAGGAGCCAAGACGGCTCGAGTCTTTGAGGTGTCGGGTAGAATTCTGAGAGGAAGGGAAGCCGGGAGGGACGCTGAGCAGAGGGTGAGAGATATCGTAGGAGTGAGGCAGCAGAGGGAAATCCGAGCAGGAACGTCGGAGGAGGACGAGACGTGTTGAATAATCCAGAAGTGAAGACAGCGAGGGTGAGATGATGATGAGGTGATCCTGAGCGAGACAAACAGGTGTAAGGGAATATCCAAATCCAAATCCGAAACGACGATCCAAGGTCAATAATCCAAAACACGAGTTTAACAAGTTTCAAGGTTCAAAGTCGAGTGGCTGGTGCTACCTGAACTGGTACAATCATCCGGCGAAATGAAGTGTCTCCGTCCTCCTTTTAAACCCGCGTTCCTGATTAGGGAATCGTCTGCAGCTGTGGTTCCCTCTGCTCCCCACCTGCGGAGAATGAACTCAGGTTCTGGTGAGAGGAGATGATGGAACTCACCTCTGCTCAGGGACATGACAGTAGGTGTGTATGTATGTAGACATATATGTGTGTGTGACAGCTGACTGCGCACACAGCTGGCTTGGCATTTTCAACAGCTTATTACATAACTTGCTTGAAACAAATCAAATCAAATAAAAAGACAACTTTTGTGTCTTTCCCAGGCTGAAGGAGTCGTTGTGTTGAGCGGTTCCTGAGTCTCTTCTCTCTACCGCACACGAGTGGGAGGTCAGGTCTCAGGAGGTCTGATAGCAGGTGTTGCTTTTTGTTCTTTCCTCAGGATCTGGAGGTGGTGACCCGCTTCCTGCCTGCGATGATGACCGTGGTTGTAGATGATCACACCTTCATTGTAGAGCAGAAGCTCCCCAGTGAGGAGAAGACGTCTCTGTCGTACCCCGCCGCCGTCCCAGACGTGTTCAGCAGGTGTGACATAACTGCTGACCTGTAAAGCACCCGGCATCTCTCTCAGGTTCTGTCTTAAATCAGGAGGCATGCTTGTCCCATCAGGTACCTGCAGGACAACAGAGTGGCCTGTGAAATGGGACTCTACTATGTTCTCCACATCGCCAAACTGCGGAACAAGAATGCCTTGCAGCGGTTGCTGCCAGCTCTGGGTGAGCGCTGCTCTGGTTACAGAAGCAGAAACGGGTCTTTCTACCTCCATCTGTGTCCCGAACCAGGTCTCATGTTTCCATAAACCGACTGTCTCAGACTTGTGCTCGTCAGCGTGAGCCTATGAACTGCATCTCCCATTTAGGATTAATGATAGCAACCCTTCGAAATGGGTTCATCTGTGAATTAGTCACCTGGATTCGGAGGAAACGTTTGACCCTTTGGACTTGTTTACACAGATACAGACTTTAAAATAAAGGCACCAGTACAGAAAACCAGGTACCGCCACAGTACTGGTACTGGTACTGGTCCTAGTTGGGAGACTTTTCAGTGGAGATCTCACCAGTAGAGACATGGTTCTTTCCACCTCACTAGGTCTGATATTGGATTAAAATGTGTCTGTTTTATTGTTGATGGACCTCCCAGCAGATCAGGTAGAATGATGCCCGTGCAGGAGGACATGGGCCAGCAGGTTTCCTCTCTGATGTCTTTGTGCTGTTGTCCTGCAGTGGACACCTACAATGACATGGCTTTTGGGGACATCTTCCTGCACCTTCTGACCGGACATCTGACCCTGCTCTCGGATGAGTTTGGATCTGAAGAGTTTTGTTCTGTCGTCTTTGATGGTTTCCTTCTCACGTCCTTCTCCAGGTGGGTTTATTAGCGTTGTGTTACACACACACCACCAAGGAGAAGCCGGAGGGCGTCCTTGGTCAGATGGTGAGCTGACTGTTCTAAATGTGTTCCAGTAAAGAAAATGTCCACAGACACATCCTCCGCATGCTGCTGCATCTTCACCATAAAGTTCTGCCCTCGTGTTTGGAGACGCTGATGAAAACTCTGGAACCTCCAAAGCAGGTTGGTGTGGGCTTTTTCTGCCGAATCAGCTGAAGTTTCCTGTCTAGTTTCTTCCTGCGGTTGATCCAGGTGACCCAGATTCCGAGGTGGCATTCTGAAGAGCTTTTGGTTTTGCATAAATGACAGCTGAAGAAGCAGAAAAGGTCCACTTTTAGCCATTTGGGGGTTAATTAATGTTGCTGAAAAAGAGCCGGGGTGCTGTGATGTGTTGACAAGAGAGAAACGGTCATTTACAAGAAGATAAAATCCTCCTGAAGATGGATGCTGTGATCACATTTGCCTTGGAAATACCCACCAGGTTAATAATGAACCAAACATAGAAAAAGAAATTGATGAAATTGGCAACAACAATTTATGTTAACATACACACATTTCAGTTTTACACTAAATGCTGAGTGTTGTGTGTTTTAAATAAGTAAGGCTGTAGCACACAGGTGGTCAGTTCTTACCAGAAAGTATTTATGTTGTAGCCTTTTAGTAGTGGGTATTGTAGTAAACTCTGCACCTCGAGCCATGACTCCGTTAAACTGATCAAGTTTGCGGACGACACCACCCTCATCGGGCTCATCTCTGACGGTGATGAGTCCGCCTACAGGAGGGAGGTGGAACGGCTGGTGTACTGGTGCAGCAGCAACAACCTGGAGCTCAATGCTCAGAAGACAGTGGAGATGATTGTGGACTTCAGGAAAGTCACAGCCCCATCTCTCCCCCCGTCCTGACGGACACCCCCGTCACCACTGTGGACTCCTTCCGCTTCCTCGGAACCACCATCACACATGACCTTAGTGGGAGCCATCCATCAGCTCCCTGATCAGAAAGCCCCAGCAGAGGATGTACTTTCTGCTGCAGTTGAAAAAGGCCAAGCTGCCGGCCCAGATGATGGTGCAGTTTTACACGGCCATCATTGAGTCCATCCTCACCTCCTCCATCGCTGTGTGGTACGCTGGAGCCACGGTGAGGGACAAACACAGACTGCAGCGCATTGTGCGCTCTGCTGAGAAGGTGATTGGCTGCAGCCTTCCATCTCTCCAGGACCTGTACGTCTCCAGAACTCGGGGGGCGTGCAGGTCGGATAGCAGCTGACCCTTCTCACCCGGGACACAGACTTTTCGAGCCGCTTCCCTCAGGCAGGAGGTTACGGTCCATCCAGACCAGAACCTCCCGCCATAAGAACAGCTTCTTTCCATCTGCCATTAGACTTGTGAACAGCTTATGAACACACAACCATGCTGGTCTTCTGTACTCGACATAACGTCACGTTATCGGCCATGTAACCATTACCAGCCATTTTTATAGCTGAATGTTTTATGTTAGTTTTATTATATTTTATTCTACTTATTCTATTTTTGAAATTTATTAGTCATGTTATATGTAGCACATTAGTACCGAAGCAAGTTCCTAGTTTGTGAACTGCTTGTTCACTGACAATGGCAATAAACCTTTTCTGATTCTGATTTGCATATTTTACCTTTTTATTGCTACAATAATGTGTTGAAATAATCTGGAAAAATACATAGTGCTGCCTGCTCTATGCTAATAGTAATGCTAACATAAACCCAGAGCATCGTTATGGAGTGCTAGCTTCTCTATGTCAGTGGTTCCCAAACTTATTTAGCCGCGCACCCCCCAGCCCCCACATCAGGGCATGGCTCTATATATATATATATATATATATATATATGATCAACCTTTTTCCCCATCACTGTCATTTTTTAAATTGTAATTAATAAACATTCAATACCATTACAATTTCCTTTGATTTCATTTTAAATAAATATTTAGAGTGCCCAGGTAGCCCATAAACAATGCTATTTAACGGTTTTTTTTTAAGTAGGAATGTCTCTCCTTCCTTCTGCTCTGCGTAAACCTGAGCTGATCACCTACTTGTGCGTAATCAAATGTCTATAGGGGGAAAAGGGAAAAGATATAGCCATGAGGTTCACTTTAGCCTCAGACCGACTTATTGCTGTTTTATGGTGTGTCTGAATCTGCGATCCGCTGCCACGCGGACTGGAACAACAAATGCTGCAGTAACATGAGTTGTAGTCAGGTTCATGAGGAGTCACTGGCTGGAGCGGACCCGACTTTAATACGTCATCCTAAAATAGAAGCTAATATCTTAATTTGACCTGGAATGAAAAATGTTATAAAACCTCTTAAAAGTTTTTATCACAGAGGAGGCAGCGCTCATTTCTGCCTTCAGTCTGACGGCGCGCCGGAGTTTGCGCAGCGTGTGCGCTTATTGAATCTCTGTGTGTGTGTGTGTGTGTGTGTGTGTGTGTGTGTGTGTGTGTGTGTGTGTGTGTGTGTTTTCCACATCAAACACTGGTCTAAGCAACCAGACCAGCGTGTCCAGTAACATATTAATGTTACAATTAAACTGTTTCACTTCATGTAGGCTAGGAACGTTTCACCTGCCGTGGCCCGACCGCTTCTGCTCCACATAAACTTTGTGCGTGATCAAATGTCTCTACAGGTGCTTTCTGAGCTGAAGAGGCTATTCTGCCTCAGACTGGATGCGTCATGCGTCTCCATATTAGAGACGGGAACAAGCGCTGTTCAGCCAAAGTTTCATAATTTCATAAAAAGAACATTTTTCCAAGTGACACATCCCTCAGAGAGACCGGCTTTCCAGACCGCTTCAGTGGGAGGAAATCTTACCGCGTCGGCGTGGTTCTGCGCTGCGAACCCCTCTACAGATCTTCAGCTCACTGTCCACCGTGTGCGCTCCGAGCCGCGCTGAACACAGTGTCCAGTATAAAGCTCTGATGCTCTGATGGGAATCATTTCTTGATTGATTTAGTTACCTCAGCGATGTGCGTAACGATTAAAATGTCAGCTCATCCATGCGCATCAGTGTGCGTCGGGGTAAAACAACCAACATCCTTGAGTTTATCCGTCAAAATAAACAGTCTAATATAAATATCTGTAACCTGCCATTTAACTGTTTTACCTTCTTGTGAAGATTGTTGCAAAGAGAAACAACTAAACTTGATTAACCCCAGAGCTACGACAGCCTGCGCTGTACTGACTGTAAATGAGGGGGAAATGATTTAATTGGATCCTTTTCTTTTCAACATGGTTTAATGTAAAGTTTCATTCAGTACAAACTTTAGTTACACCAATCTAACGAGACAGAGCCTGGATTTGTATTCTGAACAGTTTAAACATGTTTAAAACGGAAACATGCGTGACGCTTCTAAAATTCGCACCTGCTCCGCTGTTATGGAAATTAAACTAACAAGATGAATAACATCAAATTATTTTAGGCACAGACAACATCCCCCACACTTTTGAAAAGCTTGCAACGCGCCTGGTGCTACTATAATAATATAATAATGCGAAAATGCTCAGATGGGAATCATTTATTGATTTATTTAGTTACATCCACAATGTTCTGTGTGTGAGGTTTACAACGTCAGAACACCTGCATGAGACAGGTGTTAATTACAATCTGCCAGAATGACTCACCACCTTCAGATTCCTCCAACACCGTTAAAAATGATCAAATACGGAACATATCGGCGTGCGCAGGCCAGAGTGCTGAAGCTCGGCGCATTATTATGAAGCTAGGGCACATGCGGAGGACGGACACACACACACACACACACACACACACACACACACACACACACACACACACACACACACACACACACAGTATACTTGTTTTCAATTACATTTATTGGGCCCACTTACTTTTTCTTTGGCCCACCCACAAATGAGTTTTTGGCTACTCTAATGGTGACTTTTGACAGACTTCTCTGAGCTCCGCAGCCATTACACTTTTCACCCCGCGCACCACCTAGCGGCAGCTCGCACACCCCGCTTTGGGAATCCCTGCTCTATGCTAATAGTAATGCTAACATAAACACAGGGCATCGTTATAGACATAGTGCTAACCGCTCTATGCTAATAGTAATGCTAACATAAACCCAGTGCATCGTTATGGACATAGTGCTAGCTGCTCTATGCTAATGTTTATGTTTATGTATTTAGCAGACGCTTTTGTCCAAAGTGACTTACAAGTGATAATCGGCATGTTGCCCTTGAGGCTAACAACAACAACAATAACAACAAACTTGACATCAGACATGGAGAGGAGGGAACAAGGAGTGGACAGTAGAGAGGGGGGACGGGTGCAGGGAGGGTGCTAATTTAGAAGATGCTCTCAGAAGAGCAGGGTCTTCAGGAATTTATTGAAAATTGAAAAGGAAGCCGCTGTTCTTGCTTGGTAGGTCATTCCACATTTGTGGAACGATGCATGAGAAGAGTCTGGATTGTCCTGAGCGTGGTTTAGGCACTTTATTCTGCTCTCCCCACCGATTCCACCTTCCTCAGGATCCACTGATTTCCCTCTTTCCTATTCACTCTCTCTCTTTCTTAACATTTTTTAATAACAATTGTCTGTTTTTTGCTCATTTTAAATATATTTTTAACCATTTTCTAAATTATTTTTTATATTTTACATTTTTTGTTTTTGTGAAGCGCCTCGTGATTTTTATCTTGAGAGGTGCTATAGAAATGATACTTTCTTCTTTCTTCTTCAGTGGGCATCGTTACGCACATAAGGCTACCTGTTCTATGCTAATAGTAATGCTAATGTAAACACAGTGCATCATTATAGAAAGAGTCCTAGCTGCTCTATGCTAACAATAATGCTAACATAAACCCAGTGCATTGTTAATGCTAATATAAACCCAGTGCATCGTTATAGACCTAGTGCTAGCTGCTCTATGCTAACAGCAATGCTAACGTAAACACAGGGCATCGTTATAGACGTAGTGCTGGCTGCTCTATGCTAACAGTAATGCTAACGTTAACACAGGGTATCATTATGGACATAGTGCTAGCTGCTCTATGCTAACATTAATGCTAACGTAAACACTGGGCATCATTATGGACATAGTGCTAGCTGCTCTATGCTAACAGTAATGCTAACATAAATACAGGGCATCATTATGGACATAGCGCTAGCTGCTCTACGCTAACATTGATGCTAACGTAAACACTGAGCATCGTTATGAAAATAGTGCTGAGCTGTGGAAAAATGAATGACTTCTTTTGTTTTTGAGGCGTGTGTTTAGTAGCAGGTTGTTAGCAGAGCAGAGAGTTCTGGTTCTGCCGGTCAGTAGCAGACCAGCTTTTGTCAGCTAGCAGGTACAGAAAAAATGGCCCTGGATTGAATAAAGCAGTTTGAACATTTTAATTTAGTTTTGTTTCATTTATTTCAATAGGGACCGATACAAGTATGTAGACAAACAGTAAAACCGCAGCCCCGTGTTTGTAGCGAAAAGCTTTTAGCTATAGCTAATTTGCAGCATTTGTCCCTAGATGGACTTTTACAATCATAAATTAAAGAGAAGAAGGAAAACAAATGTGTACAATAAAATCACAAAAAAAGTAAAAATAGTCAGTTTTAGACAGAAAAATTATAAGAAAGTAAAAAAACAAATAATTGTTACATCTATGAAGTGTGTGTGCTACTGCTGGGACAGCCAGGATTTGGTTTGCTTTTTAAAAAAGTACAAACTGGTGACAGATTTCAGATTGAAGGGAAGCATATTCCAAAGCCCTGCACCTTTCACTGACAGAGTAGTCCAGGCAAAGGTGGTTTAATGGTACAGTACCTTGCAGTTTCCACAAGAGGCCACTCTAGTGCAGCTCGTTAGTTTAGTCATACAGTCGCGGGTCTGCAGAACCAGAGCACTGGAAAAGTTGTGTTGCTGCTAGTCAATCAGAGGAGAGATCTTTGCAACATTGATTCGATCAACTCATAATCCTGCCCCTAAAGCAGGAGCGCCAGTGCTGCTTCCCACAGAGATCAACTCACAAGGCATTTGTTCACTTCTGATTTATTGCGAAAATGAGTAAATGAGAGGTTTAAATCGGTCAGTGATGGTGATGCGTTACTAACCTCCGTCATGTTTGATATTTTTTGAATTTTTTATGACAGGACATTCTGGTATGCTCTCTGCCTGCATATTTGTTATCATGGTTGCTAGTCTGACATGCTGAACCTTTCTGTTGGACCACAGTGCAGCGAGCCGCTCAAGGAGTTGTACAGTCAGCTGACAGAAAAGCTGGAGGCTCAGAAGAAGACCCCACCCCCCTCAGACGAGGCTCCATCTCTGGATCTAGGGCTGCACCCGGTCTCTGTTCCCACCTCCACACCCACCACACCCGTCTGAGACCTGACAGTCTCTCCCGCTGCCTTTCAGAGCGGACGACTCACACGTGTCTGCTGATTTCCTTGTGCTTGTGTAATTTCTTTAGAGGTTCGTCTTCCAGCTCTGACGCTGTGACCCAGAGATTTTCTCTGAAAATCCTCCTTTTTTAGAATGTGTGCTCTTGCACTTTTGTTCAGATCTAAAGTATTTTCATACATCCATCTGTTTTTGTGTGTAATATTTGAACTGTCTATGTAGCAAGAACCTTGTAAATAAAGCTATTTACAAACTCCATGGTGTTTCTTACATTTAGTCCCAACGCTGCCACTCACCCTGAGCGGCATTGCTTTTCCTTTTCTGTGTAGTCATTTGACGAGAAACCTTTAGCCACAAAAGCAAAGGAAGAGTGGTTTTAGAAGTGTTTGGGAAACTCTCTGACGTCTCCGTAAGTAGGCAAGGTGAGGTGGAGGCAGCGCACATCGAGGACCTCTTCAGTTCTGGTAAGATCCTCTAACAGTTTACTGTAGAGGCTCCATGGGAGCGTTCAGGATAGTCTGCCTCAGTACATATTTTCAGTGTGTAAACACATGAAACTTGTTTTCCTGAGAAGTTTAGTGTCTGGATGTGTTTACTAAAACTTTGATGATGATTTCAGTATCATGTCTGAGATCGCCTCAGAACTTTTATCTAGAACCCTCAGAGGAGACCAGATTCTTTTCCACACATTTTGAAAGCAGCTGATTTCTTTCTCGACACCCAGATGTCCAAGTTTATTCTGAGTTTATTTTACAGCCTTAACCCTGATTTTAAGGTTTGGTACATGAAGCCCAGTCTAGTGCAATTTGATGAAAGTCCCACCAGACACCCTCAGCTTTGGCTTTTACCCACAGCTTCTAACAACCAGATTTTCTTTTATTCATTGACTCTGATGAAGTTAAACTCTCAGTTCTGCACGAAAACATGATGTGATCATTCTGTCAAAAGGAACCAAAAGAGAACATTGTAGTGTGTTGGTCCTTTTCATATTAAACTAAAACCATCACTTCCTTTCAGCCTTCTCTGGACTTCATAGTGACACATCTCATCTGTCCACAGGCAGTCCGTGCTACTTCCTGATCAAACTGCTCCAGCTCTCTCAGATGTGAAGGTTTCAGATCTTGCATGTTCAACTAGGATCTGATGCTTCCTGCTCTCTGGCCCCTTCACATCCTTCCATAGACGTGTTGTCATGCTTTTTCTCATTTCTATCGCTTCTGAACAGCCTAGTTTAAAACTAAATAAATACCATCTTCTTTCTGATGGTTCTGATTGAAGACACAGCAGGCACAGTCCAAACATCTTAATCTACAATGAGGATTGGGCCAGAATCAGTAAACCTGAGTTACCTACAGTCATGCTGTGTTATGGGTGATTAAGCTCATGTAACGTAGGAACAAGTTTTAGGAAAAAAAAAATTCTAGATGAACCGTAGTGGCTTTAAAAGAGGCAGATGGTGCCAGGTAGTTACGATTGAAAACGCTTTGAGCCTCTATGGCTTGTGAAACTTTGGTGGGACTCCGCAACACTGATAAATGGCCAAACTCTGAGTCACCATAATACATGTGAACACATCAGTCTGGCTAAAGTCTAATCAAGCTGAAGTACCCAGATTCTATAAGTCACCCTCCAGCTCATGTCCAAACTGACATGTCTAACATGAGGTATCTGAACCATAATAGAGGGATTTACATTTCAATGGTGGAAACAATGATGATTAAACAGCATGAATAATGTACAGGTGTGCCTTAGACTGCCCACAATAAAAGGCCACCCTGAAATGTGCAGTTTGATCAAACAGCACAATGCCACAGATGTTGCAGCCTTTGAGGAAGCGTGCAATTGGCATGATGAAATTAATGTTCATGTCTTTGCCATAAGCCATCTCCAAAGGTGTTTCAGAGAATTTGGCAGTACATCCAACTGGCCTCATATCTGCAGACCACGTGTGACCACACCAGCCCAGGACCTCATCCAGCATGTTCACCTCCAGGATCACCTGAGACCAGCCACCCGGACAGCTGCAGGAACAATCGGGTTGCACAATCAGAGAATTTCTGTACAAACTCTCAGAAACCATCTCAGAGAAGTTCATCTGCATGCTCGTCATCCTCATCGGGACCTGACTGCAGTCTGTTGTCGTAACTGACTTGAGTGGGCAAACACTCACATTCGATGGCGTTTGGCGCATTGGAGGGGCGTTCTGTTCACAGATGAGTCCCGGTTTTCACTGTTTAGGGCAGATGGCAGACTGTGTGTGTGGCGTTGTGTGGGTGAGCAGTTTGCTGATGTCAACATTGTGGAACGAGTGGCCCATGGTGTCGGTGGGGTACTGGTATGGGCAGGTATATGTTATGGACAATGAACACAGGTGCATTTTATTAATGACATTTTGAATGCACAGAGGCAAGAGTTAATTTGAGCTGGATCTTGCCAGAACAAGATCCGGGAACTGTCTTATTTTGAAAGGACCATTGATCCCTACCAGTTTCTGTTGCTGGTGGTGTTACCGGTATCAGCTGCTGCTCTAACACCGGAATGAGAAGATATCTGAAAGGCGACGCTCATATAAATAAATAACATAATTTTAACACATGTAATCCCAGATAGCAAACGGACTCCAGACTGGATCCGTCCTGGAGGTACCGTAAGCTTTGGAACGGATCAGCAAAACGGACCCGTATCGGAGTCCACTTGCTCTCCGGAAAAGATCCGGAACGGATCATGATCACGGATCCGGATCATATCCGGTGAGGAGTCTGTCCGGATCAACTCCTTTGGCACATCATCCGATGCGGGTCCGTTTTGGACCCGTGCATCAAACTCATCATCCAGTCAGGATCCGTTTTGGACCCGTCCTTCACCAGGTTCGCCTTTGTGTGCGCTTTCATAAAGAAAATAATCCAGCCTGTTTTTTTTTAATAATTGGAATTCCTTAATGTTTAATTAGTAAATGAAAACATGCAGTAGCTGAGAAGTCTTTACAGAAAATAAGAGCTTTGGAGTAAATGATTTAAAATTATCTGTCACACCACACTTATCCTTTATGGTAAATGGTAAATGGCCTGTATTTGATATAGCACCTTCTAGAGTCCTGGAACCCCCCAAGGCGCTTTACAACACAATCAGTCATTCACCCATTCACACACACATTCACACACTGGTGGGGATGAGCTACAATGTAGCCACAGCTGCCCTGGGGCGCACTGACAGAGGCGAGGCTGCCGAGCACTGGCGCCACCAGTCCCTCCGACCACCACCAGCAGGCATTGTGGGTTAAGTGTCTTGCCCAAGGACACAACGACAGCGACAGACTGAGCGGGACTCGAACCTGCAACCTTCCGATTACGGGGCGAGCGCTTAACTCCTGTGCCACCGTCGCCCATTTATGTTAAAGGAAATGCACACCCAAACCATAAAAGTATTTTGATGAATATTTATTAGCAGTAATACAAACTGTATAAAAAACTGTCTGTTACATGTGCAAGCAAAGTATAAAGTATAACAATAGTAATGCAAACAGTATTAATAAATTGTGTTACCAGACTGTAATTTGTGTTAAAAAGATGAATGCTGGTCAGCGGGTTGAACTTCTTGTGTACCACTACGTCGCCTTGAGCTGTCTCGATCTGCTGCCAAGTTAAACCAGCGGATAGCATGTTTACAAATGTCGTGGTCAGTGGAAGCGCAGGAGATGGGATTTTTTCTCACAGAATCTGCAATCACAAAAGCAGATTTAAATGTTAATCATCATCCACCACCACAATTTTCTATTGCAACAGGACAATCTCCACTAATATCGTCTTTCTGTAAGCAGAAAATAATTTGTCAACTAAAGCTCTCAATACTATTTCTTCTTTTATTAGACCAGCTTTAGAAGTAGCTATACAAGTTTATATTGACGCTGTGTAGCGTTTATAAGAAGTGAAACGCTGGAAACAATACCTCAGTGTGTGAATAGCAAAGGTATGAACTGGCTAGTGGCAAGAGCTGTCGTAGTGGAGCACATATTGTTGACCCAGAAAAATGTGTGAACATTTTAAAATGGGTACTTACGCAGGAGCAGTGTTTTTGATGACATCTGGTTGAAAGACTTCTTCCCATTGACACCTTTCCAATTAATCAGCTTTCCAACATCATCGTGGAAAATGTGTGCCAGGATGTTCCACGTTATGCGTTTGGTGTCATGGCCCCCAATAGCTGCCAGCGAGGAAATCTAAAACGGAACAAAAAAATAATGAAATCATACCTTAAAATAAAAAAACACTATAAGCCCAGGGTGGATAACCCCAGTCGTCAGGTGACATCAACTTTACTCAACTGACTCTTTCACAGAGCATAGATTGCATACAGTGCAAACAAACAAAACTCACCAACTTCTGCTTCAGCAGCATCTTTGAGCCAGTTCTCAAAAGTAATTTTAACACACGTAATCATACATCGGAGCTTTAATATTGTTAATAATTATCTTGCTTTACACTACAGCGGATGTCGCACATCCTCTGTGGTGAAATACCATCCATCAGGATTATCAATAACTAGTATAAACACATCACATTTATCCCTGTCCCTGTCTCCCTCGTGAAATAAATGAACGTTAATCTTACCCGGTAAAAACATGTTTGCTGCAAATCTGAGGGCTGCTAGTCCGCTTGATTGATTGATCGCTGCAGTTCATCTCTGTCCTCAGTCTCCATCAAAGTTATTTAAAAAAAAAATGAGTTGAGTTTACATCCTTGTCTCTTAGTGCAGCCAACCACGCAGCAAGCTAAAACCATTTTACTGTCAAATCAACTAAATAAAAGTGATAAAAGGCTACAAATTGGCTTGTTTTGACTACCTTCACTAGAGTTTCTACAGGTGTTAATTATCTTTTTGCCATCCATAATGGCATGACATCACGTGCAAAGGGTCAATATAAAGCAAGCCAAACTCATGAGCAGGGGCGCCATAAAGCGGTGAAAGATTAGGAAGATTCTAAGGGCCCACAGCTGTCAGGGGCCCAAAAAGGTTTCAAAGTTGAATAAAAAAAATAAAGTTTAAAAATCACCAGTACTTTACTTTGCAGTATTTTTTCTCACTTAAGACATTAAAGAAACAATCTTTTAGTCTTTATGAAATGTATATTTATTCAGAGGTCCCTACTTTATTTTGACTAATTAATTGGAACACCCCCCCCCCCCCCCCCACCCCAACGGCATTAAATGGTACAGTCCACCTGGCCGAGGGGTGCGTAGCAGGCGAGGCCAGACTGCGTCAAGGCTGCAGTAAAAACGTCTGCATAAACAAAGTCTGGGTCACAGAAAAGGAAAGAAAGAAAGAAAGAAAGAAAGAAAGAAAGGAGAAAGAGGACAGGCAGTAGAGAGGGCGTCAGTATGTCAAACAGTTTTTCTCAAAGAAAGGTGGGTTTGGTTGAGTGGTTAAATTCAACCTGTGTGCTAGCTCTGATATCCACAGTGAGAGGAACTGTTTCATCTAATTATGGTAAATGGGTTGTCGTCCTTGTCCCTACCAGAATCAGCAGCAGGTTGTGGAGGTGATCACACAGGAGTTAAAGATATTAAAGAAGTGGTTTGATAGAAACAAATTGTCCTTAAATTTCAATAAAACAAAATTGATGTTATTTGGAAACTATAAGGAAAACATTAACATTGAAATTTGTGTTGATAATGTATTTCTAGAAAGGGTTAATATACCATAAAATTTCTTGGGGTGATCATTGCTCATAAGGCCTGTTGGAAATCCCACATCACTTATGTGAGGGGAAAGTTAGCACAGGGCATTGGTGTCTTGGGGAAAGTAAAACATTTTCTGGATAGGAAAACATTATATATGTTATATTGTGCTTTACTATTACCATACATGAGTTATTGTGTAGAGGTTTGGGGAAACACATATAAAAGTAATATTCAGACTATAATCATAATGCAGAAAAGGGCTATTACACTAATAAATCATGAGGTATAGGGCTCATACAGGTTGAGCAGGTTGTCCAGTAATCAGAAGGTTGCTGGTTCAATCCCGGCTCTGACAGAGAATTCTGCTGTTGTGTCCTTGGGCAAGACACTTAACCCACCTTGCCTGCTGGTGGTGGTCGGAGGGACCGGTGGCGCCTGTGCTCGGCAGCCTCGCCTCTGTCAGTGCGCCCCAGGGCAGCTGTGGCTACATCATAGCTCATCACCATCAGTGTGTGAATGTGTGTGTGAATGGATGAATGATACACTGTAGTGTAAAGCGCTTTGGAGTCCTTACTCTGAGAGGCGCTATACAAATGCGGGTCATTTATCACTTATCATACATACTATATTAATTCAATTCAATTCAATTCAAAAATACCTTATTGATCCCAGAGGGAAATTGATTGCTGTAGTAGCTCAGAATAATAATAATAATCAAGTCATCAAAGAGTTGTTGTATATTACAATGGCTGTTGGCAGGAAGGATCTCCAGTAGCGGTCAGTGTTGCAGCAAAACTGAAGAAGCCTCTGACTGAAGACACTCTTCCGTTGTCGGACAGTCTTGTGAAGAGGATGCTCAGGGTTGTCCATCATTTTCCTGATTCTCTGGAGAATCCTTCTTTGCATTATCTCCTCCAGCGGTTCCACAGTAGTCCCCAGAACAGAACCAGCCTTTTTTATTAGGCTGTTGAGCCTTTTCAGGTCTCTGCTTCTGATGCTGCTACCCCAACAGACGACGGCTGAAGAGATTACACTCTCAACAACAGACTTGTAGAAGATGTGCAGCATCTTGCTACAGACATTGAAGGACCTAAGCGTTCTCAAGAAGTGCAGTCTGCTGTGTCCCTTCTTGTAAACAGCTTCGTTGTTCTTTCTCCAGTCCAGTCTGTTGTCCAGGTGAACTCCAAGGTATTTGTATTCCTCAACCACCTCCACTTCTTCTCCCATGATGGAAACAGTGTTTGACTCCACCCTGTTTCTTCTGAAGTCTAAAATCATCTCCTTTGTTTTGTTCACGTTCAAGGTCAGATGATTGTTTCCACACCATGCCACAAAGCGCTCCACCAGCTCTCTGTACTCAGCTTCCTGTCCATCTCTGATACACCCGACGACTGCAGAGTCATCTGAGTATTTCTGTAGATGACAGGTCTCTGATTTGTACTGGAAGTCTGAGGAGTACAGGGTGAAAAGGAATGGTGAGAGTACAGTCCCCTGTGGTGCTCCAATGTTACTGATCGCCTGGTTTGATGTGCAGTTCTTCAGCCTCACAAACTGTGGTCTGTTTGTCAGGTAGTCTTTAATCCAGGCGATAGTTGAGGCCCCCACATGTGTCTTCTGGAGTTTCTGGCAAAGTACATGAGGCTGGATTGTGTTAAATGCACTGGAGAAATCAAAGAACACGACCCTCACAGTGCTGCCTGCTTTGTCCAGATGACAGTGGGTTGGTTGAAGCAGCTGAATGATGGCATCTTCAACTCCAACTCCATGGCGATAAGCAAACTGCAGCGGTTCCTGATATGTCCTAGTTTGCTTAAGACACAAGCATTAAAATTCCAGGACCTGGTCAAGTTTAAAACAGTACAAATAATATTTAAGGTAAGGAAAGGGATGCTCCCAATTAAAATAAGAAAACGGTTCTTAGAAAGAGAAGGGAGGTATAATTTTAGAGGGAAGGGGAATTTAAAAGTACAAAGAGTAAGAACAACATTGAAAACGATGTCTATCTCTATAGCGGGCGTTAAATTCTGGAATGAGTTAACAGAAGAAATAAAGGTCAGTAGTGATATAAACCAGTTCAAAATAAAACTCAAACAAGAAATGTTAAATAAGTATAAGAACGAAGAAAATGCAAGTACCATGTTGTCGTTCTTTTTTTAAAACACAAACGGTTTTGTCACCTGTTGTCGACGCTACGTTTCGCCGATGGCTGCCGGCTTCTTCAGGCTGACGCTGATGGTGGTGCATCACTTCCTTCTCCGTTTATCTGCGGGCAGCAGAGGACGTAGCGTCAACAACAGGTAACAAAACCGTTTATGTGTTTTAGAAAAAGAACGACAACATGGAATTAGAAATAACGCACAGCAAGAACACACGTAAGATGTTCAAAATGCAATTAACCCAGGACGGCATGCAAACTGATGTTTGATCTCTTCTACAAATTAGCAAATCTAAATATAGTTCTAGTTGAACATGAGAATTATTTTTCTTTTTGTTTGAAGGCATTGTAAATGTTTTGTTGTTCAAATTGAGATGATGAGGATGTAAACCTGAGGAGGTAGGGCTGAATAAGTATATACTTCTGCCTACTCCTTTTCAAACAACTGCTTGGAAGGATTTTATGAAATGATGGTGAATGTATATGTTTGAAATAAAATGAACTGAGCTGAACTACCAGAATCAGCAGCTGATGATATGTCAGCAGGTGTCCCCTCACAACCCAATGAACCTCAAGAAGGTGAGCAATGTAGCATGCTAGCTAGCTGCCTCATTTAAGGGGGTCTGTGGGAATCACTTAAGGCTCTCTTCTCTATCAGTACTATTACAAAGGAATATAAAAAGGCTATTTTGGTGATAAACATATTGTTTTTCCACATAATTATAATTACAGTAAATCCTCTAAAATTAGCCTGTATTTAATTAACTGCCGTGTATCATATTTTGGTCGGAGTCGGCAGAGGTGAAGAATGGCCTTTTTTTTTTTTATTGTGGCCGGGTGGAATGTGGTTACAAGCAAGTACGGGGGGTGGTTGTGTCATCCGTCTCACTTTTGATTTGCTAGTGATAGACCGCGAGGGTAACTTTAACTGTGCGGAGACGAAGAGGAGGCGAAAATTTGATATCAAGTTCAAAGAGAACGTGCTGATTATGCTGCAGAACACTCTGGGGAGCAATAGGGGTTGTATGAACTAGTCACTAGTCGACTTCACCGCTCTATACAGGGTATCTGCAGGTTTAAGGGAGCCAAATTTAAGACTTTTTAAGACCTTTTTAAGGCCACTTTGACCAAATTTAAGCTATTTTTAAAATTAAATTTAAGTTATAATTTCCAGCTATTGCCTGGAAACGGTGCTAACCACGCCGTGAACGTGGGATTAGCCATCCAGTTACCATTAAACTTGCACTTCCCCATGGCGCAAGCTCCCACTAGCTTAACCAGCTAATGTGCTCATCTAAAAATAGCCCCCTTTCACAACCAACTGAATGTGTACGGTTCCGCTTACGCCAACATCGTACACAAAAAATGCTGAACACTAGCTAGAAATTCACTAAATTTTTATAGAAATAAAATAATATTGCTTATTGGGTCTTTGGTAATTTAAGACCTTTGGAAACTGGATTTAAGGATTATTTGTCATTTTTAAGGATTTTCAAGGCCTTAAATTTGGAAAAGCAAATTTAAGACTTTTTAAGGACCCGCGGATACCCTGTCTATAGTAAATGTTTATGCCTGTCATCAACTAGTCGCTGTCACGTGATAATGACCGGCAAGATGCAGTCCACGGAAAAGACAGCAGCCTGTTGTCAGCAGGTGACAAGCTCCTGAGCGTCGGGAGGCAACGTGCTGTGCCAGAGCGTCGGTACTGACACCCGCCGTAAAACGGACATTTAACCAAATTGTGACGTTTACCCTCTTGCAATTTAACCTTCCCCTCACCCCCATCCTAACCTTAACCAGCTGCGCATGCAAAGCTCTGATTGTTGACGCACTCCAGACATCTGCGTCCTGAGCCCTCAGTAACATTATCAAATCAGGTGTCACCACCTCAAAAACTAATTTAACACGCGATCGTTCATGTCGGCTCATTTCCTTTTATGTATTCTGTCTTTTATTCTTTTATTTGTGCCTGATGCGTTTCGCTGCTGTGGATCAGGGCGCATCACCTGTTTTGTCCTCGGTGACGCACCTAACTGATGTGGCCGGCGAGCACTGCGCTGTTTTTGCGGTCGGTAGATCTTTTAGAACTGCAGTTCAAAGGTAACTCATAAGGTGAATATATATGAACCCAGGTAGCAGTTTTTCTTTAGGACTGAGTGTCACGGTCTGAGGTATTTCCCTGCTGTCACTCCCTGTCTTTTGAGTTTCCCTCTGCAGGTGGGCGTGTCTGGAGGTGACCAAGCTGCAGCAGATCTGCTCATCAGCTGGCCAGGGGTATTTAAGCAGCTGGGAGACTCCTACACTTCGCTGGATGATTACTCTACCTGGGTACCTTCTAACAGCCGCTAGTTTATCTTGTTCAAGCTCTTTAAGCCTTTGAGAATTAGATTGTGTTTTTTTGGATTTTTTAAGAATTTAATGAGTTTTGGATTTTTGCCCTTTGACCTCCTGCTCTTGTTCCCAGACAAACCTACACACTCTCATCTTGGACTGGCAGAACTCTGGAGTCCACACCACCTGGATCTCCAACCCCGCACGTCTCTCAGCCTCTCCCCTGGCCAGAACCACCTCCAGCTGCCCACCTAAAGTTCCTGGACCTCCATAAACTCAGCTCCCTCCACGTCTCACTTCTGGATCTCAGTCCCTGCAAGCCACTCAACTTAGACCGGACCACTCCTCCCTCAAACCAGTTCCCTCCTCTCCAGACCGTAAGTCCTCCGCACAAGTCTGACTTCCCGTTCCTTCCGCAAACTGGTTCTAACTCCGATCTGTCCACAGTTTTCCCGCACCAGCCTCCCTGTGCAAGAACTCAGCTTCGTTTACGCTGCTCCCTTGGTTTCCCTTCAATAAATCCTTATTTAAACCTTTTAAACCGTCTCCGATCTGATTCTGTATGTCGTGGGTTAGATCACTTCACCACAACATGACAGAATCATCCAGCCATTCCTCTAACCTCAGTACAGAATCAGTTCCCTCTGTCGTTTCCGCCACCCTAGCTCAGCACAGTGATTCACTCCAAGCTCTGTCTGATCAACTCCCCCACACTAACCACACCTTGTTTGAAGTAGGAACGATGGTAAAGGAATTAAGCCACAGACTCACCTCCCCGGAGCAAGCTTCATTCCCCGCTCAGAGTCTGCCCGGACCCGTTCTTCCTGCACCATCCAGTCTGCCCAGCTTCCGGGTCGCTACCTCTCCTCCACCGGAGACGTTTGACGGCAACCGGGAGGTTTGTCGAGGTTTTCTCCTCCAATGCCAGCTGGCTTTCCAGCGATCTCCGGAGTCTTTTTACACCGATGAAATTAAGATCTCCTACATCATCGGTCTTCTACGAGGTAAGGCACTCCGGTGGGCGGAGGCAAAAAGCCGGAACCCGCACTTCCTTAAGAGTCCGTTGGATGAGTTTCTGGTGGATTTTAACATAACTTTTGACAAACCTGAGTCAGCGGCTGAAGTGGCCAGACAGATTTGGAGCTTACGTCAAGGGAAGCTCTCAATCGCGGATTTTGCCATAGAGTTTCGGACCCTAGCCGCCACTTCCACTCTCGATGAAGCCTCACTTAAGGGGGCGTTCACCCAGGCTCTTAACGAGCAGCTTCAGGATCAACTCGCTTTCTGCCAGGAACCACCTGATCTCGAGAGCCTCATCGCACTGTGCAGTAGGATGGAGAAGAGACATAAGGCACGCCAAAGAGGTAACAACTTCCCCTTACCTTCTCGTCTTAACTGCCCGCAAAATGTGAATCCAGCAGCTCCAGCTCCGCCCCCCAGTGAGCCCATGCAGATTGGTCGAGCTAAATTAACCCAAGAGGAGAGAAACAAGCGCATGAGTTCCGGGGCGTGTTTGTATTGTGGCATGTCTGGGCATTTTGTGGCCAACTGCCCCAAGCAGTTAAACTCCAGGTCCCATCAGTAGCCCCGAGAGTACTGGTGGGAGGTTATCGGTCAGATTCAAACTCTCGGTGTTTGCTGGAATGTTCTCTGTCACATAATCACATTACTCTTCCCTCTCTCGCATTAGTTGACTCTGGCTGTGAATTAAATCTTCTTGACCAACAGCTAGTGGAGCAACTCCTGGTTACCACTTTCCCTCTACAAACACCCTACCGTGTATCCTCTCTGGACGGAGGCTCCCTCACCTCTATCACTCACAAGACTGCACCCATTCGCCTTATGACGTCAGGTAACCACAGTGAAGAACTCACCTTTTTTGTATTTCCTTCCCCTCAGTCTCCTGTGGTCATGGGTCATCCCTGGCTTAAGAACCATAACCCCCGTATTAACTGGGTCACAAACCAAGTGGAGATGTGGAGCAATAACTGTCATTTAACCTGTTTGGGACCAGCCCGTTCTAGTTCCGAGCCTCGAGCCCTGAAGACCACACCACCCGACCTCACCGGGGTTCCGCCTGAATATCACGACCTCCAGCAGGTATTTTCTAAACACAAAGCATCCTCATTACCACCTCACCGCCCTTACGATTGTGCTATAGATCTTCTCCCTGCAGCACCTCTTCCCTCTAGCCGTCTCTACAGCATCTCCAAGCCTGAACGTGAAAGTATGGAAAAGTACATCTCCGAGTCCCTGGCATCCGGCATAATTCGGCCTTCCACCTCTCCTCTGGGTGCTGGCTTCTTCTTTGTCTCCAAGAAGGACGGCACCCTGAGGCCTTGCATCGACTACCATGGTTTAAACCAGATCACAGTGAGAAATAAGTATCCATTACCCTTACTGTCATCCACTTTTGAACCCATACAAGATGCGACCATATTCACTAAGCTGGATCTTAGAAATGCTTACCATCTGGTTCGCATCAGAGAGGGAGATGAGTGGAAGACGGCTTTCAAAACACCAATAGGACATTTTGAGTATTTAGTCATGCCTTTTGGCCTCACGAACGCACCTGCCGTTTTTCAGAACCTGGTTAACAATGTTTTGAGTGACTACCTGAACAAGTTTGTCACAGTATATCTGGAAGACATTTTGATTTTTTCGAGGACCCCCGAGGAACACACTGGTCATGTCCGAGCCGTTCTCCAACGCCTACTCGAGAATCGGCTCTACGTTAAGGCGGAGAAATGCGAGTTTCGTGCCCCATCTGTTAAGTTTCTGGGTTTCGTACTGGAGAGTGGAAGGCTGGGACCTGACCCCGAAAAGGTGCAGGCAGTTAAGGACTGGCCCACTCCTTCCACACGCAAACAGCTACAGAGATTTTTGGGTTTCGCAAATTTCTATCGTCGGTTTATTAAAGGGTACAGCCAGATAGCCGCCCCTTTAACACAACTAACCTCAGTAAAGAGGCCTTTCATTTGGGATGCTGAAGCCTCCAGGAGTTTCTGTGACTTAAAGGAGAGGTTCATTCAGGCCCCTATTCTCACCCGTCCAGACCCTGCAAAACAGTTTACACTTGAGGTCGACGCCTCGGACACTGGAGTCGGGGCTGTGCTTTCTCAAACCTCCCCCACAGATCACCGCCTCCATCCCTGCGCCTTCTTCTCACGGCGCCTCTCTCCTGCCGAGAGAAATTACGATGTGGGAGATCGTGAGCTCCTAGCTGTGAAACTCGCCTTGGAGGAGTGGAGGCACTGGCTGGAGGGAGCTGAGCACCCCATTGTGATATGGACGGATCATAAAAATCTCTCCTACCTCAAAGAAGCTAAGAGACTCAACCCACGTCAATCCAGGTGGGCCCTGTTCTTCTCACGTTTTCACTTTATCATTTCCTACAGACCAGGCAACAAGAACATCAAGCCCGACGCTCTCTCACGACAGTTCTCGGTGAATTCGGATCCCGAGCCCACTACCATCATACCACCGGATTGTGTCCTGGGAGCCGTTACCTGGGAGATACGGGATCAGGTGCTCGAGGCTCAAAAGAACTACCCCTGTCCCAATCAGGTACCCAACCGCACCCTGTTTGTTCCTCCTTCAGTCAGGCATAAGGTGATTAACTGGGCCCACACCGCCAAGTTTTCTGTCCACCCTGGTATCAGTCGTACCGTAGCCTTAATCCGGAGGTCTTTCTGGTGGCCAACAATGTTTAAAGATGTCAAGGAGTACGTTTCCGCCTGCCAAACCTGTGCCCGCAACAAGGGGAGTAACCAACCCCCTTTTGGACTATTACATCCGCTACCCATTCCCTCCAGGCCCTGGTCCCATATTGCACTAGACTTTGTCACCGGTCTTCCCCCTTCTCGAGGCTTTACGGTTATTTTGACCATTATCGACCGTTTCTCCAAGGCTTGTCACCTAGTGCCGCTAAAGGCTCTACCTTCTGCCGCTGACACTGCCACTCTGCTTGTTAAGCATGTTTTTAGGCTCCATGGCATCCCTGCGGAGATACTTTCAGACCGCGGTCCTCAGTTTATCTCAAGGATGTGGAGGGACTTCGCCACCTGCTTAGGAGCTAAGGTGGCGCTAACATCTGGTTTTCATCCGCAGTCAAATGGCCAATGCGAGAGACTAAATCAGGAGGTAGAAGCTATGCTCCGTTGTCTGTGTTCTTCTAGCCCTTCCAGTTGGAGTACCCACCTTCCTTGGATCGAGTACGCCCATAACGCCCATGTCTCCTCCGCCACTGGACTATCCCCCTTCGAGGCCTCGACAGGTATTCAACCCAGTTTGTTCCCTTCTGAATTTCCCACCACAGTTTCCTCCGTTCCTCAGTTCCTGAAGGGGGCCCGACGGGTTTGGGCGGCCACGCAACAGGCCCTACAGAGGACTGCAGAACGCAACCGGCGTCTGGCCGACCAGCACCGGCGTCCTGCCTCAGACTATGCGCCTGGACAGCGCGTCTGGCTCTCCACCAGGGACATCAGATTAAAGGACCACTGCAAAAAACTTTCCCCCACATTCATCGGTCCCTACACGATTTCTGCTGTCGTCAACCCGTCCTCCGTCCGCTTGGATCTGCCGTCCCACATGAAGATCCACCCCGTTTTTCATGTCTCCCTTCTTAAGCCTGTCATCTCCAGTTCCCTGTGCCCTCCTGTCGACCCTCCGCCTCCTGTGCGTCTCGCTGACGGGGGCCTCGGTTACCACGTCCAGCGCCTTCTGGATGTGCGACCTCGTGGCCGAGGTTTCCAGTACCTGGTCGAGTGGGAGGGTTATGGCCCAGAACATCGGCAGTGGGTCCCGAGGTCATGGATCGATGACCCCTCTCTCATCCGGGATTTCGAGTTGGCCCGCTCCTCCTCCTCCTCTGCTCGGCCGCCAGGTGGCGTCCCTTGAGGGGGGGGTACTGTCACGGTCTGAGGTATTTCCCTGCTGTCACTCCCTGTCTTTTGAGTTTCCCTCTGCAGGTGGGCGTGTCTGGAGGTGACCAAGCTGCAGCAGATCTGCTCATCAGCTGGCCAGGGGTATTTAAGCAGCTGGGAGACTCCTACACTTCGCTGGATGATTACTCTACCTGGGTAACTTCTAACAGCCGCTAGTTTATCTTGTTCAAGCTCTTTAAGCCTTTGAGAATTAGATTGTGTTTTTTGGATTTTTTAAGAATTTAATGAGTTTTGGATTTTTGCCCTTTGACCTCCTGCTCTTGTTCCCAGACAAACCTACACACTCTCATCTTGGACTGGCAGAACTCTGGAGTCCACACCACCTGGATCTCCAACCCCGCACGTCTCTCAGCCTCTCCCCTGGCCAGAACCACCTCCAGCTGCCCACCTAAACTTCCTGGACCTCCATAAACTCAGCTCCCTCCACGTCTCACTTCTGGATCTCAGTCCCTGCAAGCCACTCAACTTAGACCAGACCACTCCTCCCTCAAACCAGTTCCCTCCTCTCCAGACCGTAAGTCCTCCGCACAAGTCTGACTTCCCGTTCCTTCCGCAAACTGGTTCTAACTCCGATCTGTCCACAGTTTTCCCGCACCAGCCTCCCTGTGCAAGAACTCAGCTTCGTTTACGCTGCTCCCTTGGTTTCCCTTCAATAAATCCTTATTTAAACCTTTTAAACCGTCTCCGATCTGATTCTGTATGTCGTGGGTTAGATCACTTCACCACAACATGACACTGAGAGGAGATGCAGGAAGATAATAAACAGGCAGGACAGAAAAATAGTCAAATAAAAACAAGTTAGTTTTTGTACCTGCTGGTTGCAACAAACAGACATCATTGAAGGTAATCAGAAGTGAGGAACAGAAAATTAAATAATTACCGTAAATCCTCTAATACAGGCCCGGGCCTGTATTTGACTCAAGCTCATCAAGCTCCAGGCCTTTATTGGAAGGAGGGCCAGTATTAGAGGCAGGCCTCTATTTCTATTTGAGCAAAATGAACTAATGGTTCGCTGGAGTTTTTGACAATTAAAATTGCACCCACATTGTCAAAGTTAAACACATTTCTTTTAGCAACGGTAGTTTCTGCTTCAGCCATCTCCCCCTTCCCCCTGCTTCAGCCCTCTCCCCCCTCCCCCTGCGCAGCGGCGCAAACTCACTGATGCGCCTGCAGCCTCTCGGAGTTCCTGCTGCTCTAAACATTAAAATAATTATTTCATTTTCTGTTCCTCACTTCTGATTACCTTCAATGGTGTCCGTTTGTTGCAACCAGCAGGTACAAAAACTAACTTGTTTTATTTGACAATTTTTCTGTCCTGCCTGTTTATTATCTTCCTGCATCTCCTCTCAGTCCTAAAGAAAAACTGCTACCTGGGTTCATATATATTCACCTTATGAGTTACCTTTGAACTGCAGTTCTAAAAGATCTACCGACCGCAAAAACAGCGGAGCGCTTGCTGTTTGGCGGCCGTATCAGTGATCAGTGCGTCGGAGGACAAGGTGATGCGCGCAGCGCCCCGCTCCACAGCATGCAGCGAAACGCATCAGGCGCAAATAAAAGACAGAAAACAGTAAAGGAAATGAACTGACTTGAACGATCGCGTGTCAGTACCTACGGTCGCGGGGATTCCCTCCACGTCGCACCTACGTCACAAACCGCGGCTATAAACGGAAGTCGCCTTTCCAGCTCACCACTCAGTCATCGTTTCTTCAGATTCATGATCAGAGTTTCCAACCTACCGATCAATCCAACGAACTATCAGCTCATAGTAAGTTATCTTACTTACTTCTGGAAAGCCCGGCATTTCCGTGTCACTTCGTTGACGCTCGAACGCTCGGGGGTTTCCTAGATCAGCCGGCGTTTCACCGACGCTCTCACTTCCGCGTCTGTGAAACCACGCTCCCTATTGAATTATCGTATGATCACATTCTCTTTTTGTGGGTAAAACTCAAGAAGAAAAATTTTTTTACTTGTTTTTTTTAGTTTTATTACAAAAAGTGTATTTTATGATGAAATTGATGAAAAAAACAATAATTTCTTGATATTTCGCATAGAAAAATACCGCGAATCAGTGAAAAATACCGCGAATCTGCGAATTCCCCCTGAAAAATGCTCCAAAGAAAAAATCCGCGAAGCAGCGAATCCGCGATGAACGAACCGCGAAGTAGCGAGGGATTACTGTATAGTGAAGTTGACTAGTTCATACACCTCCTACTGCTGCTCTCCAGAGTGTTCTGCAGCATAATCAGCACGTTCTCTTTGAACTTGATAGTGTAATGACCTGGCTGGGGTTGTAAGCCAGGTGCATTCTGGGTATTGTGTTATATGTGTTTCCTATCGTTCTGCTAGTTCCTATGTGCTGATTTGCGTGTTGTGTGAGTGTTATGTAAGCCACAGGGAAGGTGATGTGTGTTCTGTGGAGCGGGTTGAATTAGCATGGTTAACTGACACCGTGACTCTGTGTGGTAGGAGCGTGATAGAGGATCGTGTCTGTAGCGTTACAAAGTGTTGAAGAAAAAGCCTAATAAAAGTGTGTGTGAACCTCTACTGCCTCCTGCTGGTTGATTTGGGGACTATAACCCTGCCGCTGAGACGCTCATACTTGCTTGTTACCACATTCCACCCGGCCACAATAAGAGACCGGCCATTATTCACCTCTGCTGACTCCGACACCGGCCAAAATTAGAGACCCGGCCTTTAATTGAATACCGGCCTGTATTAGAGGATTTACGGTATTTTAATGTTTAGAGCAGCAGGAACTCTGAGAGGCTGCAGGCGCATCAGTGAGTTTGTGGCCGCTGCGCAGGGGGAGGGGGGAGAGGGCTGAAGCAGAAACTACCGTTGTTAAAAGAAATGTGTTTAACTTTGAAAATGTGGGCGCAATTTCAATTGTCAAAAACTCCAGCGAACCATTAGTTCATTTTGCTCAAATAGAAATTGAGGCCTGCCTCTAATTCTGGTCCTCCTTCCAATAAAGGCCTGGAGCTTGGTGAGCTTGAGTAAAATACAGGCCCGGGCCTGTATTAGAGGATTTACGGTATAAATGTATAGTAAAAATGTATAGATTGTTTTGGATGCTGGGCAGGCTGAAGCATTGTTATTTAGTCTGTTAATATAACATAAATTACTGTGAGATTATTACTGTGAAGCACCTTTTTGAAGGCACCATACAAGGGAAAAAAAACTCTTCATCTACTAAACACCTTAAATGAAATGTTTCAAATCTGACTGAATTACGGGAGGTTTTACAAGATGTAATTTGTTTATGTAGCTTTTAGAACACAAACCAAAAATCAGTAATTTCCAAATAATTCATCAGAGAGCAAAAATGAAACAAAAGCGATTAATAATTGTAATAAATAAACTTAATATAACATTGAACACAATGTACAATGAACACATTGAAATCTAGTACTGATGACGGAGAACTACAGCTAATATCTTGCAGGAGTCTGTGCTGCATTTTCCCTGTTGTGCATTAATTTTAAAGACTGTTGTAACTTGGATAAAGATAGCCTATATTGTAACACATATATCAATTTCATTACAGAGCCTGGACCCTCCCAATGTCAGGTTTGGTCAGGACAAAGAGTGGAAGTGAAGGAAGAAGGGAGAGAGTGTGACAGCTCAGAAGATGGAGAGACCCAAAGTCAGCTGAATAAATGTGATAGGGATTCCACCAAAGCAGTTTGAGTAAAATGACCCAGGTTTGTGGCCACCAAATTTAAAGGATAATGAAATGGAGAGTATTGTAAGAAATTTAGCCAAGAGACATGAAGATCAGGACATGCCAAATGATTCAGAGGCAAAGCCGTTTCCTGAGTACCTCAAGTATACAAAAGCAGCAATTGGGAGGGAAAAAGTGAAACAAGACTGGGTTACATACAGCCAAAGCTTTGCGAATATTTTGCACATTGCCTGTGACTGCTTCTGGAGGTGAGAGAGCTTTCAGTACGCTAAAACTGGTAAAAAGCTTTCTGAGGTCCACTTTGTCCCAGAACAGACTTTGCAGTCTTGCCATGTTATCCATTGAAAGTCAGTTGGCTAGAAAGATGGATTCCAAAGACTTGATAGACGACTTTGCTCAAAAGAAGGCTCGCCGCTGGGCTCTTGGTGGAACAGACTAAGCAAGGACCAGTAGTAACTGTAAAATAGCCAAGCTATTTATACTGCTGCAAAAATAATGGTGACAGCTTTGAACAATACAAAAACAAGATATGTCACTCAGGAGCATTATTAATTATATCACTGTAAATAATAAATCTTGCGGTGTACAATCAAGGCTGAATATATTCTTAGTTGTTTTTTTGTTGTTGAGAAAAATGGGTTTCTTATATACATATTCATGCAAAGTTGTCCAACTTTAACATTTGATGTAACCCTAACTGACTCCGGTTTGAACTGTGTGCTTATTCATTTTGTGTCTATGATGAAGCCATGGAGACTTAATAAAGAAGTCACCTTGTGAGCAGTGAATCCTTAATTTTTGTCAGTCAAACAGAAATACTTGATTTCAAGAGGAAAGACAGCTGAAAATGAAGTTATGTAAAGCTTTGACACAACATGGAAATTTAATTAGATATCCAAATTTGAATTTTATCATCAAATACAATTTTAGAATAAATAAACACATTTTAAGAGAGTAATGGGGAAAAGGAGATTAACACCTTTCATGTGAATTTCCTGCTCTTTCCAGCAGTGATATTGCTAATTCTGTTGAAGGAAATTCACTGTTTAAGCTGGTGAAAATGATACGTAAATAAGTAAGAATGCATGTAGACCTACATAATTAAGCAAAACTGAAACACTAATATAAAGTATATATATTATATTTTTTTCTCCCTTCGAATCTGGGAGGGTGGAACCCCAGCTCTAGCTATGGACGAGCCCCCAGGGGGCCCAACTTGATATTTTTTCATGTGGCCCAAAATCTCTGGCAGCCCTCCTGCTCATGAGAGACATAAGGGACCCCCGTCACCAAACTTTTTGACAGGTCTATTGTTCTTTGACCTTTATGACCTTTCCCACCATAAATCAAATTGACAGGTGTATTGTAGTAGTCCCTTTTGTGATATGCAGAGGTGGAAAGTAAAAAATTACATTTACTCACGTTACTGTAATTGAGTAGCTTTTTTGTATATTTATACTTTTTAAGTCATTTTTAAAATCTGTACTTTTACTTTTACTTGAGTAAGTTTTTAAAAAAGAATTGTAATTCGCTACATTTTAAATCATATCCATTACTGAGTATAAATAAATTATAGGCTTAATAAATTAAAAATATTACGTGTAGCAGCGTCGGAACAGAAAGAGACACCTGCATGAGCGCCGCGTCCATCGACATAATATACGTGGACATCTTCTTTCCATAGGCTCCAATATCCCATTTTTGATTCCAAATGGGAGCTGGCCACCACCTCCATTTTGACCGTGTCACAGGTTCCGTCAAGCCCAGACAATTCCATAAAAGGGAAGAGAGGCGGAGCTGAGGGTGGGGCTGTAAGGCTGGGATCAACTGACGACACCCGGTCGAACTAGCTACAAGCTAACCTGAAGCAAACCCAAAGCTAACGCAGAGGTGGGAGCTAAGCTAACGGATGTAGCTACCTAGCTTCAACCCAACCGGAGCTAACTGTGGAACACCCATTGACCTGAAGCTCACACGAAGTTTAGGTGGAGGTTTGCGGCGCTTTTTCGTGAAAAGTACCTTGATTAAAAAAGTTTTACATCGGTAAGTTCATAGTTTATTTCCTTAATGAAAATATATATTGCTTTGAGCAAGTTTTCAGTACCATATTTTCCGGACTATAAGTCGCTCCTGAGTCGCACCAGCCATTAAATGTATAATGAAGAAGAAAAAAACATATATAAGTTGTATTTTGGGGGGACGTTTTATTATTTTTCTTACAAAATCTGAGACCAAGTGTTTCACATTGCAAGACAAGCACCGGTAACAATAACAGAATAAACAACGCGGGCGCAGCAGCGCGCCACGGTCTCCAGCGGGCGAGGAGAGCTCATTCCTGGGCTGGAGCCGACCCGCAGTAGTGCGGTGTAGCCCACATATTTTGTTATATAAGTCACTCCGGAGTAGCAGGACTGGCCAGACTATGAAAAAAAGTGCGATTTATAGTCCGGAAAATACGCTAGTTATTAGTATTTGAGATAAATTAGCAGGCTAAATACATTTCATATATTTCCAAAACGTAATACTTGTACAGCCAACTAGCCTTTATTCTGGACTCAGTACAACTCACCAAAAGTAAAGAGACATTATACAGATGAAGTAAGCACAAGATAACTTACTGGATGAAACAGAATTATTATCATGAGAACCAGAACAAGAGAGCCTGATAACAGTCATGTGAAAATAATAGTTAAAAAGTATGTATGTGTAATAGAAATAAAAATATATTAGAATTAGTGTAACTCACTGTGATCCAAACAATAAATCAGCCATAGCTGATAAGTAAATATGGCATGAGGTCTGGGAGTTTTTAAGTTTCACTCTTTTATTACATTTTTTTCTTAGATCTGTTTAAAGGTCACCATGGCAGCCTGTGTGTCTCCAACATCAGCTACACAACGCAGCAAGTGTAAGTTCCAAATACCTGTCTTGACCACTTCATGTATGGTTTTGTACTTTAAACAGCAAGGCCAAACCTGTTGGATGCTCAGCCCAATTACTTGTGCCCATGTAAACTTGGCTAGTGATGGTGTTCTGTTATACCAGATAGGCTCATGTATGAATGTGTAGCGACATGAATGGCCTCATTTTTGACCCGAAGGTCACACTTCCTCAGCTAGGTCACGCTGTCCTGGCTGTACTTCTATCTACAGATTATCCATCACAGGAGATACAAAGTCTGCTGTAAACCATCTTTAATCTGACTGCCTTTATCTGACTGCTGTTCCATCTGCAAGATGAAGGACACTTCAAGATTTAAAAGAATAATTTTTAATAAACTCTTTTCACTGTCTATTACAATGTTCATAAATAATCATCAAGGTTCATTTTAAATGTATTTAATTACTGAAATGAATTATTATTCTTTGGTTAATAATAATTATTATTTATGATAATCAGTAATGTTTAACAGTGACAAGAAGATCATGTGCACTTACCAGTATTGGGCAAGTTACTTCAAAACTGTAATGCATTATTTATTACTTGTTACCCTCATTTTAAAGTAATTCATTACATTACAATATTACTGATTTTAAAATGTAAGGCATTACACTACTTTTGCATTACTTTAAGTTACTTTGTCCAAAACATTTTCAGCATGAATCTGGTCATGTGACGTTCAGTGAGCTCATGACATATATGTGGAAGGTGATGTGGTGTCTGAGCTAGGGTTGCTGTTAAAAACAGTCAGATATAATAACAGTGCTTTAAAATGATTGTTTATTTAATAAAAGCAACAACAATCTTTACTCTCAGCACGCTGCCATCTTATATTAACTGAGCAGGGAGTAAGGTGGTGGGGGCTCCAAGCCTATATTTGCCTTGGTCCCCAAATGCCTTGATACGGCCCTGGATGTGGGACTGACTTCTGGGGTGATCTGATTCTATCACATGTATAAATATTAAATGCTTATATATTATTGCTTTTCACTGGTAAAAATGTGTATCGGGGATAAATCTACCTACTTTTTTCTTTTAAAGCACTTTGTTTTGTTTTCTTGATTTTATTTGAATAGTTTCCGGCCCTTTGTCTCTCTAACCTTCCTGCATGCTGCATGTTTTCTCCGTCTTCCAGAAAAACTGTTTCCTAGACTTCCTACTTTCTAACGATCAGCCAAAGGGATATTCACATGCGCGGCGCTCCAGCAGCAATGAGTTGAAATCACAGGAGCCTAGATTAACTCAGATGAGGCAAAGCACGTCAGAAAAGCACAAAATACCAGAGAATATGTGCCGATATGAACGATCGCAAGTGAATTATTTTGTTTTAGTGGAGCGATTTTGTGGATGTTGCAGCGGCCGCGTGCAGGACACAGCTGGAGTAGTTGAGCCGTTACCGCTGCGTCCTCTCTGCCCGCAAAGCTGAGTCCATAAATGACGTAATATATGCAGATACTGGATCTTTCTTCGGGTTTCCCGCAATTTGAATTTTTAAGAAACCCACATCTTGATTCTGGGTTTAAAATGCATTGTAATTACCGCGTTACTGACAATTGTACTGAGTAAATATTACCATTTTCTTTCCCTGTAATGCCTTACATTACCACATTACAGCAAAAAGCAATGCATTACAGTAGTTAATTACTTTTGTATCGCATTACTCCCAACACTGGCACTTACACACACCATGCAGGACACAGTAATCAGGTTAAAGGTAACTGCACTCACATGTCTTTGTTCCATAACACCAGAGCTTTCCATCTTGGGAGGGTGTGTTCTGAGCATCGACATATAAATATTGGACAATGGGTTTCCATAGGATCCAATAACACGTTTTTGAAGAAAAATAGGAGGTAGCCACCACCGCCATTTTGACCGTGTCACAGGTTCCGTCAAGCCCAGACAATTCCACAAAAGGGAAGAGAGGTGGAGCTGAGGGTGGGGCTGTAAGGCTGGGATCAACTGACGACACCCGGTCGAACTAGCTACAAGCTAACCTGAAGCTAACCCAAAGCTAACGCGGAGGTGGGAGCTAAGCTAATGGAGGTAGCAACCTAGCTACAACCGGAGTTAACTGTGCACAACACCAGAGCTTCTGAGTCAGAGATATGCCGGGCTGACCGCTGGGTAAAACCGGGTGGAACACAGAGGTCTCCCAAGAGCTCCACTAGCCGGCAGCCGCACAGCAGACAAGTGCCGCTGCGATCTGAGATGCGCAGAGCTGCCGCTGGGGAGAACCGGGTAGAAAGGTTTCCATCCCAGAGCTCCACAAGCCGGCAGCCCGCGCAGCAGACAGAAGCCGCGATCAGACAGAGATGCACCGAGCTACAGGGAGGGGAGGTTTATCAAGTGCAGTTCTTCTTTATTCGGGTACGACAACCAGATTTCCAGTTAATAGAGGAATTAGACGAGGAGATCCAAGTAGTCCACTTCTTTTTATTATAGCAACAGAAATGCTGACTTTACTAATTCGAATTGATCAATCAATTAAAACGTTAACAGTGGCAGGACATTCACTTAAAATAATTCAGCTAGCAGATGACACTGAATTATTGTTGAATAGTACCAAGGAAGTTCCTAATGCCATGAAAATGCTGTCTCTGTTTTCACAAGCCTCAGCGTTAAGGTTGAACACAAACAAATGTGAAATATTAACAATTCATGATACTGAGGATTCTCATATTTGTGATATCCCTATTTAGAATGAAATTAAGTATTTGGGTATGAAGATTAATAAAAAACGTTAAGGAGAGAGTTGATAACAATATCCAACTGATAATATATAAAAAACAAAAGATTCTAAACCGTTGGCTCCAAAGAAATCTATCAATTTTTGGTAGAATACTGTTAACAAAAAGGGAGAGTATTTCTAAATTAATCTATCCTGCTTTTTCAGTAGCTATCCCTGACCAATATGTTAAGAAAATAAATAAAACACAATATGACTTTATTTGGGCTGCATGGTGGCACAGTTGTTAGCACTGCTGCCTCGCAGCACGAAGGTTGCAGGTTCAAAAACTCGGCTGCGGCCTTTCTGCGTGGAGTTGCGTGTTCTCCCCATGCATGTGTGGGCTTCCTCCGGGTACTCTGGTTTCCCCCACAGATCACAACATGCCCTGTAGGTTATAAATTGTAAGTCGCTTTGGATAAAAGCGTCTGCCAAATAAATAAACATAAACACATAAACATTTGGAATAAAAAACAACATTTGATTAGGAAAAACAATACAGTAAACTTATTGAAGGAGGAGGTCTGAATGTCATTGACTTTGAAGTAATGAATGGGGTCATTAAATTACAATAGCTTAAAAAATTTCTAATTAAGAAAAATTCAATCTGGTTCAGAATTCCTTCATTTCTGTTTGAGAAGATAGGAGGTATAGACTTTCTGTTAAAATGTGATTTTGATCCTCTTAAATTACCCATCAAACTTTCTAATTATATTAAACATGATTTACTCGCATAACTTTAGCCCACATTCCTCCTCTATATGGAATAACAGATTCGTTTTGTATAAACCAAGCCCCCACAATGCGGCTTCAAAATTGAATCAAACCCGGAAGTACCACAAATTGCAGTTCCACCCTCATCCACTAGAGGCTGGTGTGTCAGAAGCGAGCAAATCCTCATTGACTCCCATGTTAAAAATACCGATTTCACAGCAGAAATAAACATGTTTACAGCCTGGTACCAAAACATGTTTTTGGTTTAAATGATCTAGTTTACACTCATGACAACTCTGAGGGGGGTGAATTTTTTTCTCACTCTTCTGTTTAAGTGTATTAAAAGCCTAAAATTCTGTATAATTAATGAGCATCAGACCCACGTGACCACAGAGCTAGCTCCATGGAAAGGCCTCAGTAGAGCCTCGGTCTGGCCTGGAAACTGTTCCGGGATTTTGAATCTCTGTGTTTGTGTATTCTTGTTTGGATATTATTTGTGCAATTGATGGACAAAATAATAATAATAATAATAATAATAATACATTTTATTTCAAAGCGCCTTTCAGGACACCCAAGGTCACTTTACACAAAACACGTAATAAAATACAATAAAACAATAATAAAACCCAAAGAAGAAAAAACAGAGAGAAACATTTCAATAAAATCAGAGGTTGTAGGCAGATTTAAACATATGTGTTTTGAGTTTTGATTGGAAAAGGGTAAAACTGTCGATGTTCCTGATGTCTGGGGGAAGTGAGTTCCAGAGTCGAGGAGCAGAGCGGCTGAAAGCTCTGCTCCCCATGGTAGCGAGACGGGCAGAAGGAACCGCAAGATGGATGGAAGAAGAAGATCTGAGTGAACGGGACGGGGTGTGAATACTTATAAGGTCTGAGATATATGGAGGAGAGAGGTTATGGATTGCTTTGAAGGTATGGAGGAGAATTTTGAAGATGGGCCTGAATTTAACTGGGAGCCAGTGGAGCTGCTGGAGAACCGGCGTGATGTGGTGAAAGGAAGGGGTTCTGGTGATAATACGGGCTGCTGAATTCTGGACCAGTTGCAGTTTATGAAGGAGTTTGTTGGGGAGACCATAAAGAAGTGAATTGCAATAGTCGATACGGGAGGTGACGAGGCTGTGGACGAGAATGGCGGCAGTGTGAGGGGTCAGTGAGGGACGAAGACGGTTTATGGAACGTAGATGGAAGTATGCTGACCGAATTAAGTTATTAATGTGAGCCTGAAAAGAAAGGGAGCTGTCGAGAATGACACCCAGACTCTTGACATGAGGTGAGGGGGAGACTGTGGCACTGTCAATAGTTAAAGAAAAGCTGTCAGATGTTGAGAGGGTGGAGTTAGTGCCAACTAGAAGAAGTTCAGTTTTATTGCCGTTGAGTTTGAGGAAATTAGAGGTGAACCATGATTTGATTTCAGAGAGGCAGAGTGTAAGGGAGGATGGTGGGAGAGTTGAGTTGGGCTTACTGGAAATGTAGAGCTGGGTGTCATCTGCAAAGCAGTGAAACTGGATATTGAATTTGCGGAAGATTTTGCCGATAGGGAGGAGATATACTATGAAGAGGAGGGGCCCCAGGACAGAGCCCTGGGGCACACCTGACTTGACTGGGGAGGGTTCTGAGGTAAAGGATTTTAACTGGATGAACTGAGTGCGGCCAGTAAGGTAAGATTGAAACCAGCGGAGGGGGGTGTGAGTGATGCCTAAGGAATAGAGTCTATTAAGGAGGATGGGATGAGAAATGGTGTCAAAGGCCGCACTCAGATCGAGGAGAATAAGAATAGAGATTAAACCAGAATCAGCAGCAATGAGTAGGTCGTTAGTGATCTTGATGAGAGCTGTTTCTGTGCTGTGGTGGGGACGGAAGCCAGACTGAAACTGTTCATAAAGGTTATTGCGGGTGAGATGTGAATGGAGCTGAGATGCAACAGTTCAAATGACTTGCTGTGGCATTAATTGCACTAATAGAGCGTCCAAGGAGTCTCCACTTCATTTTTTTCGGTAAGTAAAATTATATTTATGTATTTTAGGTCACTGCCGAGCTGAGCTTAGATTTTAACATGTACTGTTTAACCATGAAATTTAAATGTAATAGGGTAAAACCCAGTGCATTTAACATAATGCTGCACTTTAGAAAATGGGTTGAAATATAACATGTTGGTGGAGCTGGGTTCCAACTATCGGCTTGTGGAGCTCTCGGGAGACCGATGTTTTCCACCCGTTTCTCCCTTCCCCGCAGCTCAGCGCATATCTGTCTGATCGCGGCTTCTGTTTGATGCGCGGGCTGCGAGCTGGGTCTCCCCGCAGCTCGGCGCATCTCTGTCTGATCACAGCTTCTGTTTGATGCGCGGGCTGCCGGCTTGTGGAGCTCTGGGATGGAATAACCTTTCCATCCGGTTCTCCCCAGCGGCAGCTCTGCGCATCTCAGATCGCAGCGGCGCTTGTCTGCTGTGAGGCTGCCGGCTTGTGGAGCTCTCGGAGTCCTCTGTGGAGGTCTGGAGACCTCTGTGTTCCACCCGGTTTTACCCAGCGGTCAGCCCAGCGAATCTCTGACTCAGAAGCTCTGGTGTTGTGCACAGTTAACTCCAATGTAGCTAGGTTGCTACCTCCATTAGCTTAGCTCCCATCTCTGTGTTAGCTTTGGGTTAGCCAGTGTTAGCTTCAGGTTCGCTTGTAGCTAGTTCGACCGGGTGTCGTCAGTTGATCCCAGCCTTACAGCCTCACCCTCAGCTCCTCCTCTCTTCCCTTTTATGGAATTGTCTGGGCTTGACGGAACCTGTGACACGGTCAAAATGGCGGTGGTGGCCACCTCCCATTTGGCCTCAAAAACGTGATATTGGAGCCTATGGAAAGGAGATGTCCAGTATATTTATGTCGATGGTATAAACGGAAATCGATGCATTATAAAAGTTGGATGGACAAAGGGGTTTGGGCCATAGTTCAGTTGATGGACAGTTATGGCAAGTTTCTGGAGCATAATGAGTTCAAAATTAAGTATAATCTAGACTGTTCGGTAACAGAATACTCTAGAGTTATAAAGGCCATTTCTCCAGTGTTTGGTCAGATGATCAGTCAAAGTATTCAACATGGAGCAAGTACACCGAAGCTTCCTAAATTATTTATAGTTGATTTGTGTTTTACAGACCCTAAATGTAATAACTCTTACCTAAGAGCAGTCTTGTCAGACACACTTTTCCCTATTCCTGTCAGAAGGAAAATTCTTTCTCCGATTCTCTCAAATAGATACCAAATTCATAAGAACAGATTTTTTTTCTTATCCTCTTCTCCCCAAAATGAAGGAAGTCCACTTTAAAATGATTAATAATATAAATCCATGTAAAGAATTCTTAAATATCAAATTTAATATACAAGATAATTTATGTGTCTTGTGTAATAGTGATATTGAAACTCAGGAACACCTTTTCTATGATTGCAACTCGGTAAATACCTTTTGGTCAGATTTATACAATTGACTATTATCCAAAAAGAGTTACAATATCCCCTTATTCACATATAACATTATTCAGTTTTGTGGGGCCAAAGTTTCTCCAAACGAAACCCATCCACCACAGGTGATGGAAGAGGACAGACCAGTTGATGCGTGGGGTGAAACAAAATGTTGTTCTTTTATTTTCTTACAGATCCATCTGACATTTGTTCCCATAGTCAATCAATTCTTTCTGTAAGCTCCAATCTAACCTGCTTCAGCACAGTCCAAAACTGTTTGCCCCTGTCTCCATCCAACACACCTGTGCCCATTTTGCACCATGATTAAATAGAGGTGGAGACAGTGACTACACTAGAAGGGGGAATTATGTTAAAATGCTCTTCATCGACTACAGCTCTGCATTTAATATCATAATTCCCTCCACACTCACCACCAAACTGGAGCACCTGGGACTGAGCTCATCTATGTGCCAGTGGATCTCCAACTTCTTAACTGGCAGACCACAGGCAGTAAGGATGGGCGGACATGTCTCAGCCCCCACCACTCTCAGCACTGGAGCCCCCCAGGGGTGTGTTCTAAGCCCCCTGCTGTACTCTTTGTACACATACGACTGTGTGGCCAGTACCAGCTCCACCACCATCATTAAGTTTGCTGACGATACCGTCATGGTGGGCCTGATCTCTGACAACAACGAGGCGGCCTACTTAAAGGAGGTCAGGAATCTGGAGACCTGGTACAAGAGGAACAACCTCCTTATAAACGTCAGCAAAACGAAGGAGTTGATAGTGGACTTCAGCACAAAGCAGGAGAGGAACTACCAGATCCCCGTCATCAACGAGTGCCCAGTGGAGAGAGTGAGCAGCTTCAAATACCTCGGTGTTCACATCACGCAGGACCTGTCATGGTCCTGTCACATCAACACCGTGGTGAAAAAGGCCCGGCAGCATCTCTACTATCTCAGACGCTTGAGAGACGTCCGACTGCCCCCCAGGGTGCTCAGGAACTTCTACTCATGCACCATAGAGAGCATCCTGACGGGGAACATCATAACCTGGTTCGGGAACAGCACCATGCAGGACAGACGAGCTCTACAGAGGGTTATTCGATCAGCTGAGCGCACCATCTGCTCCGAGCTCCCTGACCTGCACTCGATCTACAGCAGGCGGTGCTGGACCAAGGCCAGGGAGATCGTGAAGGACCTCAGCCATCCAAATAACAGACTGTTCTCTCTGTTGAGGTCAGGGAAGTGATTCCGCTCCCTGAAGACCAACACAGAGAGGCTGAGGAGGAGTTTCTTCCCGCAGGCGATACGATCTTTAAACCACACCACCACATAGTAAGTGCACACACATATGGTTCTCACACACACTGAACAGTCTGGACTTTGCTTAAGCACAGTTGCACTACAAAGTCACTAAAATGTGGTTTGCACAACTCTGGACATTATATATATTTTTTTTTCATTTCCATTTAATGCTTGTTCAGCCGCTGTTTTGTACAGATATTTTTATTTCTTCATACATTCTTATACATTTACATACTGTGTATTTTGTTGTACAGTTACTTTATTCTCAACTTCAACTTCAACTTCAGTTCAATTCTCAACTTCAACTTCATATATTTTATCTTATTCCTTCCCAGCTAAATTTACCTTTTATTCTAATTTGTATTGTATTGTGTATTTTGTTGTAAAGCTATTCTATTATTCAACTTTAATTCAGATATATTTTACCTTACTCTTTCCCAGTTAAATTTACCCTTCATTTTAATCCGTGGTGTACAGTTTTTTTATTTTCAACTCTTAGGTCACGAGCAGTTGTGTAAGGCATTTCACTGCATTTCGTACTGTGTATGAATGTGTATGTGACAAATAAAATTTGAATTTGAAATTTGATTTGAAATTTGTTCAAAAGATCAGTGGGTTTGCCTCCATCTAGTGTCAAACCCAATAACTACACCTTCAGTTAAAATGGCTCTCACACACCGGCCCCTAATTGTTCTTGGGCGCAGCAAATAACAATTCCAATTTTACACAAAGAAAAGGAGCCATTCTTCCAGTACAACACAACAGCAAACCCATAACAAAAACAAAACAAACAACATAAAAACACACACGAAAAAAGAGGATTGTCTTACGCTTTATGCTCATCACCAGATCTAACCATAACTTGCATTTCCTTCACAAAGAAGGCAAAGTTTTGTCACCGGTCTTTCTACTACACTTGTTTTTGTTCGAAGTCGCACCGACCTCACAAGTCCTTTCTTGTCAGGATATACTAAGAGCACCTTTCCTAAAACCCAGGATCCTCGTGGTGCTTTGGGATCCACCACCACCACAATGTCACCAGGTGAGAAACCCTTCCTCTCCTTGTTCCATTTTTGCCTTTCTTGCAGCAATGGCAGGTACTCCCTTGTCCATCTTTTCCAAAATAAATCAGCAATATACTGAATTTGCTTCCATCTTCTCCGGAGGTATTGGTCGGTCTTTTTAAAGAGTCCAGATGGAAGAAGGGGTTTTCCTTTCAGCAAAATTATGTGGTTTGGTGTAAGTGGTTCCAAATCATTGGGGTCGTCAGATAACTTGGTAATGGGACGGTCATTCATGATTGCCTCCACTTCACACAGTACCATGTGTAGTCCTTCATCATCGATGACTTGTTGGCGAAGCACTGTGTTTAAGATTCGCTTTATCATTTGAATGACCCGTTCCCAAACGCCCCCATAATGTGGTGCAGCGGGAGGGTTAAAAAGCCATTTAATTCCTTTCTGTCCCAATGACTGCTGTAGTTTGGCTTGATCCATAGAAGCTAACGCTTCGCAAAGTTCTCTTTCTGCTGCAACAAGAGCCCTTTTCAGACAGACATTCTGGAACATGTGTGGACAATTCAATCCGGTTTTTAACCGGAACTGTGTTTTCAGACACACCACTTTTGTACCGGAACTTGTCCTTTCGGCTGCGTTCACACAGCAGGGAAAAGTTCCAGATGTCTGACGGCGGTGGGGGGTGGGGGGGAATCAGACTCATGTTAAGAAGAAGAAGAAGAAAATATAATTTCTATAGCGCCTCTCAAGATAAAAATCGCGAGGCGCTTAAGCATAATTCTGCGCATACGAAGACGCATAAGAGACCTGGATGATGACGCTCAATGGTTAAAGGAATCACTGAAGCGGTGTGAAGCGCTCCGTCGCGCGTCTAGGCGGTACCGTAGGAGGCGAGCTGCCGTGGTCCGCCGCATGCTACAGCAGCGGGCTATCTAGGTGCGCACAGCCTCCCCCGGTCCCCTCCTCCTCCCCCTCCCCCTTGTCCGGAACTTTACCTCACCAGTCTGAATCAGCCACCCTGTCTGTAACAAGTCCGGACCTGTTACTAGGGGCTTCGTCCGGATAAATTCCGGAACACGTTATCCGGATGTTTGTATTCAGACACAAAGGTCTTACGGACAGAGTCCGGAACATTTCTGTTTTTCATGGCCTGTCTGAAGGGGGCTAAAGTTTGTTCCATTATCTGATCGCATTGTCAAAACTGGTCCTCGTCTACAGACAAATCTCCTTATCGCATTTATGCAAGAATCTGTGTCCAGTGAGAATGCCATTTCAAGGTGAACAGCACGACAAGCAAAACAAGTGAAAATCACTCCATAAATGCTTTATAGTACTGCGTCCTCTTTTAACATCAAATGGTCCAAAGAAATCCACACCAACATTTGTGAAAGGTGGAAGATCAGGACAGGTTCTTTCTGGGGCCAGATCAGCCATCTTTTGCTCTCCCTTTTTTCCTCTGTAGCGCCTACATATGTAGTATCTTCCAATTATTTTTCTTACAGCAGAGTTGGCCTTTGTGATCCAGTATGTTCTTCGTAGAGGGGAAAGCGTATGATTACGCCCTCCATGACCTAGTGATTCATGTATATGACGCAATATAAGAGTGGCTACATGCTGGTCCTTGGCCAAGATGAGAGGATGTTTGACATTCTCTGGCATAGCAGCTTTGTTCAGACGTCCTCCAACCCTTAACATCCCATCATCACACACTGGGTCAAGCTTGTAAATCATACTTGTTTTCTTCACATGAGAATGACCAGATGTCAGTGTAGTTATCTCATCTTGAAACCTTTCCCACTGACAGAAACGAATGATTTCTCTCTCTGCTTTACAAATATCATCTACATTTAACACTTGTCATTGTAAAGATGCTTTGACTGTTAAGAGAAACTCCTTTAAACTCAGCACTACAATCAAACACAACTCATAGTGTTTTCTTTCGTGGATGAAAAACTCCATGATGTGGTAAGTACCAAACCTTTCCATCACATCCTTTTAGCTGATGTTCAGGTACCCCTTTTGCATAGCCCTTTTCTATGACGTCAGAAAGGAAGTTTATGTATTCTTCCTGGAAAGCTTTGTCTCTTTGGAATCTTATACAAAGAAATTTCATGCGTTGGTTTGCCATCGTGAGGTTATTGGGCAGGTTCGGATTTTCATTTTTGAAAGGTAGGTGCAGTTTGTAATGTCCATGATCCAAATGAATAGATTTTTTCATGATGGTCATAAACCTCTTTTCCTCCTCAGACATTTCCTCCTTTTCATTAGAGAAACTTTCATTGAAGTCGTGTCTGTATTGATTCATTAAAATTTTCTCCAGTGACCTAACTTCAATGTGGTTAACATGTACGCCAATGTTGTCACTGTTACACTGCTCAGTATTGTTTCCATCTGAAGTTCCATTGATAACCCATCCCAGTAGGGTTCTTATTGCATATGGACCTTCACCGCTGCTGTTTATCACCTCCCATGGTTCCATTAACCTGGAGGCATTTGTTCCAAGTAACAAATCAACACTGGCATCGATGTGAGGTATTTTTATGTATTTGAAGTGCGGTAACTTTGCAAAGGCCTTCTCAGGAAATATATTGTTGCCTGACACTGGCATCCTTTTTTGAGTGTACATGCTTGGAAGTTGAAAGAACTGATTTTCCAGGAGTCCAGAGACTTCTAGGTCTTTTACAATGTAGCTTGACACTGTTCTGGTTTGACCCATAGTGTGTAAATGAATCTTTGTCCTTTGTCCCGTGATATTTAACTCATCCATTAAAGTTTCAGAACAAAAACTGTCTGTACTTCCAGCATCAAGAAATGCATAGGTTTGAATCGTTTTATCTCCTTTTGCACTTTTAATTTTTACAGACAAGTTTGGAAGATACCCATAATTAGCTCCGGCCCCTGTTTGACTGCATGCAGAGATAACCCCTTCTTTCTTGTAGATAACCCCTTCTTTCTTGTGCTCCTTTGTATCTTCTGTTCGGTTAATATGAAGAATGCTTGGATGCATTTGGTTGCATATTTTACATAATATGCAATTTTTACAGTCCTTACTGACGTGTCCATCACGTAGGCAGCCTAAACAAACTCCATTGTTCTTTTAGAAGTTTAGCTTTTCCTTTTGCATCAGCCCTTTCATCTTTGGGCACTCCTCTAGTGTGTGCTGTTGTGCACACTTCAAACAAGATAAAAATGCACTTACTGGTGCTTTAGTTTGAGTGTCAATTGTTCTTGTTTTAATTGAGGGTCTAGCAAAATTAAGAACAGTGGTTGCAAAGCTGCTTCTCTTCAGCTGAGCTGTAGGTTGTGACCTCTCTTAATTTTTTATGTCTTGGATGTCACCAAAAACAGGATCTGACATTGCTTTAACTTGATGTTTAAGAAAGTGACCAATATCTTTGAACTCAGCTCAACGCTGCTTGTATTCACGAATGTCACATGCCACAAGTCTCCATTTTTCTCTGAGTTTGCATGGAAGCCTTTGTACAATGGTTTTCATATTAGCTGACATGTTGAGTTCATCCAAATAGCTTCCTCCATTGCATTACAACAACTCTGCAGAAATGGGGTATAAGCAGAAAGGCCTTTTAACATCCTCAGGTTTGATAGCAGGCCATGCATTTATCTTGTCCACATAAGCAGCAGTTGTCTTTAATTCATTTCCAAAATGCTGCTTGAGAAGTTCTTTGGCTTTACTGTGTTTTCTTTCTGACGGCAAGTGCTGGCAACTCCTGACTAGCTCTTTTGGCTGGCCTGAAGTGAATTGCTCAAGATAGTGTATACGGTCATCTTGATTTTCTATTTTTGATTCCACACCTTGTTCAAATGCTTTAATGAATGTTTTGAATTGTAAGGTGTCTCCATTGTACACTTTTTCCTGGCCCTGAGATCAGGAAGACTGAGGAGCATGCGCTGACGGCCGATCACGGGATACATGGGATACACGGGATACACAGCAGCGTTTGAAGCTGATGGCAGCTCGTTAACAAACATCCACAAACAATTAAGACACATTTTCGCCCAATTTATTTACTGACAACACAAAAAATAATCTGGTAAGTATAATTCACTCAATCTGGAGGTAAGTGAAGGAAATTTATAAAGTTTACTAAATTATATTGACGAAGTTTTTGAGTTATTCGTTATGGGTCCGAAGAAATCAGCAGCTGAGGCTGAAGCACCTGGGATCAAGAGGAGCCGTCCTCAGGACTCGCCTGAGGCCTCAACTCCCCGGAAGGACGTATTAGAATTATTAGTTTCTATTGATAAACGGCTTCTAGGATTTGAGGGGCGACTTCATCTGCTCGAGGTTCTTCACCAGGAGTTTCAGAACCTCCGAACATCTCTGGAGTTCAGTCAGGATCAGGTTGAGCGGCTCGCTGCTGAGAACGCGTCTCTGCGGGAGTCCGTTTCTTCCCTGGAAGAGGGAATGACGCGGATCACCCAGGACAACAAAACTCTAAAGGAGACGGTTTTGGACCTTCAGGCCCGCAGCATGAGGGATAATTTGGTGTTCGCAGGCCTGCCGGAGCAGACGGGAGGGGCGGAGAACTGCGAGCATACAATCAAGAGCTTTCTCCAGACCCAAATGAAGATACCCGAAGAAACGGTAAAAAACATCACATTTCACCGGTACATCGCCTTGGAGCTAAAAGAGGGGACAGCAGAAGACCTCGTCCCATCGTGGCTAAATTTGAACATTTTAAGCAGAAGAATCTTGTTAAAAGTCACGGAAGAGAGCTCAAAGGGAAATATTTCAGCGTTAACGATCAGTTCCCTAAGGAGATTCTGGATCGGCGCCGGGTCCTCTTTCCGCTGCGTAAGACGTTTATTCAGGATGGGAAGAGAGCTGTCATCTCGGTGGATAAGCTTTATGTGGATAAAAAGCTTTACAAGGAGCGAGGAGTGACTGACTGGCTGTATTAGCCCAACATCAGGTCAGACATTTATTATTCTTATCAGGATTCACTGGGCTTGATCACGTCAGGATTAAAACAGCTGCTAAATCCGTTTTCTAGATGATAAACTCACCTGTTCATCACCACTTCACACCCCTACCACCTTTTTTTTTAGTTCTTTCTTCTTTTTTAACCTGTATCTGTATTTTCCTTTCCTCTTTACCTGCATCTGCACCTTTACACCTGTATGGCACAACCACACAACTTTCCAACACTGCGTCAGACTCACACTGTCTCATGCAGTCCTATATGTGTAACACACACACACACACGCACGCACGCACGCACACACACACACACACACACACACACACACACACACACACACACATAGATATATTAAATTCACAGCACAATATCATAATTTATGCGTCAAATAATACAACCACAAACACTGTTGGATCTTTATTATTATTATTATTATTATTATTTACTTTTCTGTTATTTATTAACATACTATTTTATACATTTAGATACCTTGGGATCCTGCCGGAGGAGCTGGTGGACAAGGCCGGGGAGAGGACGGCCTGGAGCTCCCTAATTGGGATGCTGCCCCCGCGACCCGGATAAGCGGAGGAAGACGACGACGACATTTAGATACTTATTCCATCTTATTCACATGAAGGCGTCATATTTTAGCTACTCACACACACACATCTATGGGTGCATTAAGATTTGTCTCATGGAACGTACATGGAGCTGGCTCCATAGGAAAAAGATTAAAGATTTTTGATCAGCTAAAGAGAGTGCAAGCAGACGTAATATTGTTACAAGAGACTCATAGATCTGCCACATCCGCAGATGAACTTAAGACACCTGAGTTTCCCAGCATGTTCTCTGCCTGCTATAACTCTAGGCAAAGAGGTGTAGCCATTTTAATACACAAAAACATCAATTTCACAGTATTGGACACAGTCTCTGATCCAGAGGGTAGATTTATAATGTTAAAAATATCTGTACAGAACCAACACTTATGTATTGTCAGCATATGCTGTCCAAATATTGATGACCCTCCATTCTTTCATAATTTTTTCTCTGTACTCTCCGAACACTTGGACTGTCCACTTATACTTGGAGGTGATTTTAATTTTTGGATGAATTCCTTAACAGACAGGCTCAGTACAGCTGGGACTCAGAGCAATTGGCAATCCACTAATATAAAACAGTACATAAGTGATTATGGGCTTTGTGATGCATGGCGATCTCTTCATCCTAACCGTAGAGAGTTTACTTTTTTTTCACACGTCCATCACTCTCATTCATGTTTGGATTATTTTCTAGTCAGCAGCTCATTGTTGGCCGACATTTCAGACACTGAGATACACCCAATAGTTGTCAGCGACCATGCTCCGGTCTCATTAACTCTGGTAAATAAGAAGACAATCCCACCAAGCAAAAACTGGAGGTTTAATACATCACTGCTTAAAGACGAAGGTTTTATAGATTTTTTTTAAAAAGGAGTGGGCTTTATATTTAGAACATAATGACCTGCCTGGAACAACAGCATCTATTCTCTGGGAGGCAGGAAAGGCAGTGATGAGAGGTAAAATAATCTCTTTCTCATCACATAAGAAAAAAACAGAAAACAAACGTATTCAGGAGTTAGAGGAAATCATCAAGTCTTTAGAGGCATCCACAGAAGAAGAGTCAATGAGCAAATTACGTAAAGCTAAATTAGAACTTCATGGAATTATTGACAAAAAAGACACAATTTTTAGCACAAAGACTACGAATAGAAAACTTTGAACATAGTAATAAATCAGGTAAATTTTTGGCTAGCCAGTTAAAAATAAATAAAGAGAAAACTACCATATCTGCTGTTAAAGACTCAACCGGGAATATAGTTTATGACCCTGAAAGAATAAACAACACTTTCAGAGACTTTTACCAAACTTTGTACTCACCACAGATAAACCAATCAGATAACGAGATCGACGAGTTCCTTGGCAGGATAACACTTCCTAAATTATCAGACAGCCAAGTTACAGTCCTGGACTCGCCACTAACCTCAGCAGAGCTCCAGGAGGCCCTTAAATCCATGACGAATAGGAAAGCTCCAGGTCCAGACGGGTTCCCAGTAGAGTTCTACAAAGAATTCTGGATCATTCTGGCTCCAATATTTTTCAGAATGGTGAGGGAAATCAAAGAGAGCGGCAGATTACAGCCAAACATGAACTCAGCCAATATTAGTCTCTTGTTAAAACCAGGCAAAGACCCTGCATTTCCTACCAGCTATCACCCAATTTCCCTTATTAATGTTGATCTCAAAATAATTTGTCAAGCCCTGGCAAAAAGATTAGAGAAGGTAACCCCCTTCATAATACACCCTGACCAAACTGGTTTCATTAAGGGTAGACAGTCATCCACTAACTCACGTGGATTACTTAATTTGACAGATTTCTCTTACAGTAGAAACATATGTGACAGTGTGAGTGTCCTGTCACAATGTCCCGACTGATCATACGCCCTGGCTACTTGGCCAAGGGGATGTCCCTTTGGCTGACTGGTTAGAGCGTATGACTCTCACCCGGGAGTCTGGGGATCGAATCCCGCCCGGGCCCTCGTTTCTCCACCCTGCCACATTTGGTGTTGTTGGCAGGATCCATGTAGTACTGTCAAGTAGGTCCATGGATGTGAAGTTTGTGGCACCCTGCGCGGAAGCACGAGGACGTGCTTGTGGAAAGAGGGGGGAAGATGTGACAGTGTGAGTGTCCTGTCACAATGTCCCGGCTGATCATGCGCCCTGGCTACTTGGCCAAGGGGATGTCCCTTTGGCTGACTGGTTAGAGCGTATGACTCTCACCCGGGAGTCTGGGGATCGAATCCCGCCCGGGCCCTCGTTTCTCCACCCTGCCACACATAGAAACTAGTATATTATCTCTAGATGCAGAAAAGGCTTTTGATAGAGTTAACTGGAAGTTCTTATTTCCAACTTTACATAAATTTGGCTTTGGGAACTTCTTCATAAACTGGCTACAAACATTATACAGTTCGCCAACTGCACGTGTCAGGACGAACGACCAAATATCAGCTAGCTTCTGTCTTCAGAGGGGGACCAGGCAGGGATGCCCACTCTCCCCCTCATTGTTTGCTATCTTTATCGAACCACTAGCGGCAGCAATTAGGCAAACAACATGTATTAAAGGGATAAAGTGTAACAAAATAGAACATAAGATAAGTCTTTATGCAGATGATGTTTTACTCTTTCTCCGGAATTCTCAATCGTCTCTCTCTCATTCAATAGAACTGATAAACTCTTTTTCACAAGTTTCAGATTACTTTATAAACTGGTTAAAATCCACAGTTCTACCAATTAATTTCTCTTTTGTCAATTTACTTAATACACAATTGGAGTCAGGGAATATCACATACCTGGGAATGAATGTCTCTCCCAAGTTAGCAGATCTAACCAAACTAAACTACATCCCACTTTTAAAGAAAGTGGAAGATGATCTTGCAAGATGGAAATCCTTACCAATATCACTCATCGGGAGAGTTGCTACAATTAAAATGATGGTCTTACCCAGAATAAATTACTTATTTTCAATGATCCCAAACAAACCACCAGCTGACTGGTTTAAATCTCTGGACTCCTCAATTACCAAATTCCTTTGGCTGGATAAACCTCCACGAATTAGCTTAAAAACGCTTCAGAAGACCAAAGACAGAGGAGGACTGGATTCACCCAACTTTTATTATTATTTCTTAGCCAACAGGCTGCAATATATACCAAGATGGTTTCAAGATAACCCACTAGATGAGTCTTGGTTAGATATAGAACAGACACTTTGCAATACAATAGAGCTTTCAGACCTACCATTTATTAGCTCAAGCATAAGGAAACATGAAGGCTTCAAAAGTATTAGTATCAGCACCTCTCTGACAGCATGGTGGGAGTATCTTAAAATGACAGAGTCTTCACTAGTATCATGCAGACGCACACCTATCTGGAATAATCCTGATATTTAGCAAAATAATAAAATGATGAACCTTCCGGACTGGAAAAACAAAGGAATCATATACCTGGAACCCATATATGAAGGATCGGACTTCATCCCATTTAAAAGAATAGTCTCCCAATTTGGAATAGATATGAATAGCTTTTTAGAATACCACCAAATTAAATCTGTAGTAAAACAAAAAATTAAGCTCAATAAAATAGAATTACAACCACCACCAAGGGTATTAGACTTCTATAATCTCAATCCCCCCAAACTACTGTCTAAAGTACATAAGACACTGTCCAAAATAGACGATAGAATAGTAATCCCTTTTGAAAAATGGGAGGTGGATCTATCAGTCAGCTTTGACCAGAACTTCTGGTCCCAAACTTGTTAAAAAACTTTTAAAATGATCAGACACTCCAATTTACAATTAATTCAGTACAAAATTCTACACAGAGTACACTATACAGGTCATTGGATGTTCAAGATGGGGTTTGTGTCATCTGACACCTGTACACACTGCACAAACAACGTTCCTGACGATTACATTCATGCACTGTGGTCCTGTCCACCTGTCCAGGAATTTTGGGGTAGAGTGTGTAAAGACCTGTCAAAGTCTCTGAAATATCATATCCCAACCACCCCCTCTCTTTGTTTACTGGGAAACCTGGACGATGTCCCGATTTAAACATCTTTGGTTCACGTGGTTCTGACTGCCATATGCATCGCTAAGAAAACTATCCTCTTGAATTGGAAAAATAGAGAAACTCTCTGCATTAACCAGTATAGAAATCTTTTGTTAGATCATATTACACTTGATATAGCCTCTGCTTCCACTTCAGATCAATCTCTCTGGGCTCCTTTGATCGGTTCCATCACATAGCGAGGGTGGGGGGCCGTTGATGTTGTCCTACGGGATGGTGTGGGTGGGGGGGTGTGGGGTCTGAGTTTGGAGTATCCGTATGTTCCCTGGAGGTGGGTTCACTGGAGGTGTCTGGGACTGGGGGGCCGTTGCCCCCCTCCGGAGGTGCTTGGGTTGCCTCGGGGGTGGACTACTGGCGGTTGTGAGTGGGGCCCCTTGGGGATCTTGGCGGCAGCCATGGGTCACGGCCTGGCAGCTGCATTGCTCCTGGGCGGGTCTGGGTGGGGGCCTGGGGGCTCGGGGTTTGGAGGTGGCCGGCCCCGGGTGGGGATCTGGGCGGGGCCTTGGGGGTTGGGTCCTGACATGTATGCTGCCGGGAAGAAGGCAGGAACATGCAGCAGTGCCTGGCCCGGGTTCAAAGGCCTCAGGTAGACCTTGGCTCCTCTGCCGTTCCATCACAGGGGAGGGGGAGGTCCAGGAGGGGGAGGACCCAACCTTACCTGGATGTCCCATGTCATATATTCTGGAAGTTGTGCAAATGCAGGGATGGGCATAGATATTCTGCTGGGGTGGGGCTGGGTTGGTGCCCTCGGACTCCGTGAGGCTCTATAATGCTGCTGCTTTGGGCCCTGGCAGGATGGGCTGGGGTCTCCATGCCCTGGGTGCCAGTTTGACAACAGAGGTGCCTGTTGGGGCCAGTAGGGGAGCTGGCTCCGTGGAGGGCTAAGCCCAACCAGCCATTCCTCCCCATCCCCGCATGTTTCTCTCCTCCTGCTCCCTCACATCATCACACAAACATACACATAGGACCTTGGGGGGTGGGCAAGTCATGGAGTGCGGGTATGGACCCCATTTCCGCATTCCTGTGGCAACCTGCCCCCCAATTTTATTTGCACCTTATACACTTCCACTGACGACATTCCACACAAACACACACTTAGGGCCTTGGGAGTGAGCACATTCAACGGCATTTGGCAGGGGGATATCTCAGCCTCCCCCCGGGTGCCGGTGCCCACTTCCAATTTTAAACCACACTTAGACACCGAGGGCTGAGGGTGTAAGTGGGGTGGTGCGGTGGCATCAGCTGGCATAGGCCGGATGATGCCCGCACTGCCCGCTCACCACAGCCATGGAATACACCTCATGATCACACAACACTATATTGGAGCAGGCGGAGGGAGACTAGGGGTCTTAGCACACCTCTGTTGTTGCTTGGCTTCCTGGGGCTGGAGGCTAGGAGGGAGATCTGGCCGTCTGGTTGGGGTCTGGGGTGGTAGATTGCTGTGCTCAGCGTTGGGCGGGGGAGCCTGCTCATCAGTACCCCAGCAGAAAGGGTCAAACTCTGGTTACCGGTGATGGTTGTACCCAATGTGCAGCAGTACCGGGACCAGAGTGAATAGGGTGTGTATGGGGAGCATGAGTGGGGGTCCTGCGTGCATTTTTGTAAGTCTTTGGTTGTATGTGTATGTGTGAGCATGAGGGAGGGAGTGTGTGACCGTGTTTGTGTATGACTGTATAGGTCAGGTGGGGCCTTTGACTCCTCCCCTCCCCTTGAACTTCTTTTGATGATATAGATCTTCGTCCCCCCTCCCCCTGCCACACCTGGTGTGAGGGGTTGTGCCTTGGTCTGCCTGAGTGTTCGTGGCAACCGGGTCTGGGGGTTTTTAGATTTTGGCATCTGCCTGATAGATCCCGGTGGCTGCCTGGTGGGGTCTGGGTCCCTGGGCTCTGCTGGGTCCCCGGCGGGGGTGGTCACCCCTGGGTCCCGGGTCGCTGGGTCCCGGGCTCGGCCGGCTAGGGGGTGGGAGGCTGCGGGCGGGCCTGTGGGCTTGCCGCTGATGTCTCCCGGGACTCTGCCGGCTGCTGGTTGTGGCCCCCCGGGGCGATCCTCTGTGCCTCTCGAGGGGGGCGGGGGCCTTTCTGGTTGCAGTCTCCTTGGGGTTCCTGTGTTCTGGGGCAGTGCCTGGATCTCTGGGACTTGGAGCTCCCCCCGTCTCCTGCGCATCTTTGGGGGGCAGATCTGTGGTCTCTCACACTCTGTTGGACGCTCCTATAGAGAAACCTTACATAAACAAGCGCGTGTACACACACAGGTGCTCACATGGTGCTCTCAAAAGTATGGGTTTGGGCACGTTAAACACAGGTCTTAAGACTATGGTGGGCACTTAATGCACTGTGATTTATTATCGTGATTCTTCAGTTAAGCAATGTTGATTATATATTTCTTCATCAAGTTGACGCAGTGATAGCTTGATCTTGTTCTATTGTTGTTGTGTCCCATTTTTTGCCCTTTTGCTTTTTTTGTCTTTTTCTGCAGGTCTAGAAGCAGACTCTTGTTCATTATCGTTTATTTTTGTGGAAACCCCCCCCCCCCCTCTCTCTCCCCACCGTTTCTTTTCCTTTCTCTTTCACCTCTGTCTCCGTGACTGGTCGGAATTACAAAGCATTCAAAAACAATAACCATAAAGTTTTAAGTATCAGGCGTGACATTAAAAGCAGATGCTTTAATGCTCCACCTGAGAGTAAATCTGTAAGGCTTGTTACCAGCATTCAGACGTCAATTCTGCTTGCTTCACAGCCAGACAGGACACGGTAAAAAATAAAATAAAATAAAATAAAAAAATAAATACAAAAGTTTCGCTTTTCCTTTTGCATCAGCCCTTTCATCTTTGGGCACTCCTCTAGTGTGTGCTGTTGTGCACACTTTAAACAAGATAAAAATGCACTTACTGGTGCTAGAGTTTGAGGGTCAATTGTTCTTGTTTTAATTGAGGGTCTAGCAAAATTAAGAACAGTGGTTGCAAAGCTGCTTCTCTTCAGCTGAGCTGTAGGTTGTGACCTCTCTTTATTTTTTATGTCTTGGATGTCACCAAAAACAGGATCTGACATTGCTTTAACTTGATGTTTAAGAAAGTGACCAATATCTTTGAACTCAGTACGACGCTGCTTGTCTTCACGAATGTCACATGCCACAAGTCTCCATTTTTCTCTGAGTTTGCATGGAAGCCTTTGTACAATGGTTTTCATATTAGCCGGCATGTTGAGTTCATCCAAATAGCTTCCTCCATTGCATTACAACAACTCTGCAGAAATAGGGTATAAGCAGAAAGGCCTTTTAACATCCTCAGGTTTGATAGCAGGCCATGCATTTATCTTGTCCACATAAGCAGCAGTTATTTTTAATTCATTTCCAAAATGCTCCTTGAGAAGTTCTTTGGCTTTACTGTGTTTTCTTTCTGACGGCAAGTGCTGGCAACTCCTGACTAGCTCTTTTGGCTGGCCTGAAGTGAATTGCTCAAGATAGTGTATACGGTCATCTTGATTTTCTATTTTTGATTCCACACCTTGTTCAAATGCTTTAATGAATGTTTTGAATTGTAAGGTGTCTCCATTGTACACAGGAATCTCACGAGTTGGTAGAAAGTGTGATATTTGAGTTTCAACAAGCATCGTCATGATTTCATTTTGTTTTTGCAGAAGTTGAAAAACATCTCCAGATACATGTGTGTTTGATCGAGAGGTAGTTAAAGGGTTCCTGTTTGTTAAATGGTTTCTTGTAACAGGACGGCTTGCTACTGTCTCTCCTTTGTCAGGTTCCTCCACGTCCAATTGTTGCTTTGCTGATCCATTTTTCATGTAGGATTCCATTCTATCGGACTGATGCACTGAAGAGATGCTACAACTTTTAGTAATATCCAAGACGGCAAGTTTTGCTGTGGATGCAGCTATTTCTGCTTCCATTTCTAAACTTTCCATTTGCCGTCTCAGTTTGTTGGCTCTTTCCTCTAGAGCATGTTTTTCCTTTAATGCAGCTGCACAAGCATCAAGTCCAGCCCTTTCCGCCTTGGCTTGTAGAAATGCAGATCTAGGTGAGGACCTGCTAGATTTGCTTGTCCTATTACTCTGAACGTTAGAAATGCTGTCATGGGGTTCTATGTTAATTAGCTCGGTTTTTAAACCCCACACATCTGTTGAAACAACCTCTTTATCATTTCCTTCATATGAGCCCAACCCTTCATTCTCAACCACCCACTTATTCACCAAATCATTAAATTCACGAACACCCATCATTTTTACCTTAAACCACCTTTCATCCTGTTCAAACTCATCCGTGGGTACATAGCCTCTCAAAGTCTCATGTTGGGTTTTAGCATCATTAACAAAAACATTATATTTTTCAAGAGTTACCTTTACCTCATTAACAAAAGAAGCATCATCCATCAAACCCAAGATTGTCTATTTTAGTTTAGAGCTCTTTCTCAGCTTCTGCTTTCTTTCATTTCGCAAATTTGCAATTTTTAATGAGAGACCCTTTTCAGTAAATTTAACAGTACGTTTCACCACAGTCTGAATTTGCTCTGAAGACTCAACATTGAGTTTTGATCTTTGAGAGCCAGACCCAAGGGCTGGATCAGAATCACAGCCTTCCTCCATTGATGTTAAGCAAACACAGCTTCACATAAGCTTTGATTTGTTTGCGCTGGAGCAGGCATGTAAATGCTCATCAGTAAATCATTTGGAAGCTCTACACATACCTCTTTATTAGGCTTGCGTATCCTATTATTTCTTCTATGACGCAAAGCTCCTGCAGGTGAACGGCCAGAACAGCGTGAACCAAAGCGGCCCAAGCGGCCCGTTCAGGCCTGGCAGTACCTCCAACAGGGCCCGCTCCTCCAGCACCTCCAACAGGGCCCTGATCCAGCAGCACATCCAACAGGACCCGATCCAGCAGAACCTCCAACAGGGCCCGATGCTCCGGCACCACCAACAGGCCTTGATCCACTTCAGTGGAACCTGTTCCCTCCTGGCCTTTGACTTTAAAAAAGGCAGTTTTGGACTTAGAATGTGGGGCCAAAGTTTCTCCAAACGAAATCCATACACCACAGGTGATGGAAGAGGACAGACCAGTTGATGCGTGGGGTGAAATAAAATGTTGTTCTTTTATTTTCTTACAGATCCATCTGACATTTGTTCCCATAGTCAATCAATTCTTTCTGTAAGCTCCAACATAATCTAACCTGCTTCAGCACGGTCCAATACTGTTTGACCCTGTCTCCATCCAACACACCTGTGCCCATTTTGCACCATGATTAAATAGAGGTGGAGACAGTGGGTGTGTCTGAATCCAGAGGAAGGATGCTTGTAAGAGCGCATTTTGAGGTAGATGACGTCAAAGCGCAGCAACGAGTACTGTCCGAATTCCAAGAATCCTCATTCTCGCGTCCTCAAACGCGTCCTCGCTCCACCCACATTTCGAGGATGGGTCTGATGGATCCTCACAGGAGCAAGGGTATCCCAGCATGCTTTGCGCGCCGGCTGCTGGACTCGACACTCGCAACAACGGCGGACGGAGCGGGACAGCAGTACAGCTTAAAATGTAAGTTAGTTAAAAAAAATAGCGGTCAAAAAAATAAAATACGTGTTTGGGCACTTTTGGTTTGTTTTTTAAATACGATCTAATACCGCAAATTGTTTTTTTTATGTAATTTAAGGCTAAAACATGCCCCACCGAAAACCAGCTTGAATGTTTAATAGGAAAAAACCCACCGTAAACTAGCTTGATCCCAGCAGGCTTTTTAAAAGAAAATAGCGGTAGAAAACTAGGCAGAGAGCGGTTCTGTTTATAGACATTTTTCGTTTGTATAAGTACATTTTAAGCAGAAATCAGCGAGAACGAGCTTGTATGGTGGTCCCGTCATAATTCCCGTGTGTGTGTGTTTATTTAGCGAATAAAGCTTCTCATCATTTGTGGCATTAGATGATGTTGCCCCTTTAAAAAAGAAGGTAATTAGGGACAGGAATTTGGCTCCCTGGTTTAACTCTCATCTACGAGCCTTAAAACAAAACTCTAGGAAATTGGAGAGAACATGGCGCTCTACGCACCATGAGGAGGCCTACCTATCCTGGAAAAATGGTCTTGTGCTTTATAAAAATAAGCTTCAACAAACTAGAACTGCTTATTTTTCAGCATTAATTGAGGAGAATAAGCATAATCCTAAATTTCTTTTCAGTACAGTTGCTAAACTTACACAGAATCGTAGCTCTGAGCCATCTATTCCCTTAGCCCTCAGCAGCAATGACTTCATGGGATTTTTTACAAGTAAAATTAATTCTATTAGAAACAAAATCTTTAGCATCCTCCCTAATGCGATTTCTTCTTCCTCGGTGAGTGAGGCAGCATCAGAGGTGACTCTAGAACCTCATCTGTGCTTGAACCGTTTTGATCCAGTTGAGCTTTCAGAGTTATCAAAAATATTAGCTTCATCTAAACCTTCAACTTGCATTTTGGATCCAATCCCAACCAAATTATTTAAAGATGCATTTCCTTTGGTTACTGCCCCTATTCTAGATATAATTAATCTATCCTTAGTAAATGGGTATGTACCACAAGATTTTAAGGTTGCTGTAATCAAACCTTCACTTAAGAAGCCTTCTCTGGATCCAGATGACCCAATGAATTACAGACCAATATCTAACCTTCCATTTTTATCCAAAGTCCTGGAGAAAATAGTGGCCAACCAAGTATGTCAGCATTTAAACACTAATGCTCTGTTTGAGGAATTTCAGTCTGGTTTTAGAGAGTATCACAGCACTGAAACTGCATTAGTGAGAGTTACAAATGATATTCTTATGGCCTCAGATAAGAATCTTGTGTCTGTTCTAGTCTTGTTAGATCTCAGTGCTGCCTTTGACACAGTTGATCACAATATTCTTTTAGAAAGACTTGAACATGTTGTAGGGATCAAAGGAACAGCGTTAGGCTGGTTTAAATCCTACCTGTCTGACAGATTTCATTTTGTAAACGTACATGACAAATCTTCTTCATACTCCAGGGTTACTTGCGGAGTACCACAGGGTTCAGTGCTTGGGCCAATTCTTTTTACTATATATATGCTCCCAATTGGTAAAATCATTAGACAGCATGGGATAAACTTCCACTGTTATGCTGACGATACTCAGTTATATTTATCCATTAACCCTGATGAACCTAATCGGTTGGGTAGATTACAGGCTTGTCTTGAGGACATAAAAAATTGGATGACTCTTAACTTCTTGCTTTTAAATCAAGACAAGACGGAAGTTCTCATCTTTGGACCAGAAACCCAGAAAAGGAAATTGCTTAGCCAATTGCCTGACCTTAATGGCATTACATTAATCTCCGAGAACAAAGCAAGGAACCTTGGTGTTATCTTTGACCAGGACATGTCATTCAAATCCCAGGTTTCACAAGTTTGTCGGATTTCCTTTTTCCACCTTCGGAATATTGCTAAGATTAGAAGCATACTTTCCAGGAGTGATGCTGAAAAACTAGTTCATGCTTTTATTACATCAAGACTGGATTGCTGTAATTCATTACTCTCAGGAAGTCCACAGAATGTAGTTAAAAGTCTTCAGCTTGTCCAAAATGCTGCAGCTAGAGTTCTGATGAGAATTAAAAAGAGAGATCATATCTCTCCTGTCTTAGCTTCCCTACATTGGCTACCTGTTAAATTCAGAATAGATTTTAAGATCCTTCTTCTCACATATAAAGCTCTTAATAATCAAGCTCCATCATACATCAGTAATCTGATTGTTCCATATGTTCCTAACCGAGCACTTCGCTCTCAGACTGCAGGTCTACTGGTGGTTCCAAGAATATCTAAACTTAGGATGGGAGGCAGATCTTTTAGTTATCAGGCTCCTCTCCTGTGGAACCAGCTCCCAGCTTTAGTCTGTGAGGCAGACACTTTGTCTACTTTTAAGAATAGGCTTAAAACATTTTTATTTGATAGGGCTTATAGTTAAAATCTGATGTTAGCCTAAATCTGGACAAGTGGGGGATTACAGGGAGGTGGAGTGTACAGTCGGTAAAGACGGCTCTCCCTTGCCCTGCCTCCAACATGCCTACATCTAAATAGGATAGGTTATCCAGAGTTAACTCTGTAGTTTTGCTGCTATAGGCTTAGACTGCTGGAGGACACACTGACCACTTTTCACACTACTGCTTTCTTCTACAGTCTGCTCTTTAACTGTACTATTTTGTGCAATTTCAGCTGTTAACTTAATTTTCTCTGTAAGTGTTTTTCTCCCCAGAAGAAGCTACAATGACGTTCTGCTGAGCTGTGGTGGCCTCATGGAGGGGGCCATCGACTAGCACACTGCTGCTAACCACTAATACATTCTCTCTCTCCTGATAATAACTTTTTGTTTTCATTGACTTTTGATGTGCTAATACTAGTTTATCCGTTTAATTATCCACTAGGATAAATACAATAAAGTTTATCTTTCACCAAATACAATATTTACTAAGACATCACAATATAACTATAGACTCATTACTTATCTTTGTGTGTGTGTGTGTGTGTGTGTGTGTGTGTGTGTGTGTGTGTGTGTGTGTGTGTGTGTGTGTGTGTGTGTGTGTGTGTGTGTGTGTGTGTGTGTGTGTGTGTGTCTGCCTGCTCGTGTGTGTTTCTGCCTGCTCTGTCTTCTCGATCCCCAGTGAGCCGTGGAGGATGGCTGCTTATACTGAGCCAGGATTCTCTGGAGGTTTCTTCCTGTTAAAAGGGAGTTTTCCTCTCCACTGTCGCTGCATGCTTGCTTAGTATGAGGATTGCTGTATAGTCACTGACACTAGTCAGTGACTTGATGCAATTTGCTGGGTTCCTTATATAGGAAACATTATTTCTGATTGGCTTAATGAACTGACCTGAATTGGAATGTTTATTATGTGAAGTGCCTTGAGACGACTCTTGTCGTGATTTGGCGCTATAAAAATAAACTTGAATTGAATTGAATTGTTTTAAACCATAAACTTGCTTGAAAGTCTAATAGGAAAAAACTCACCGTAAAAGAGCTTGCATCTTATGTAATCATGTAACGAACGCCAAAAATAACGAAAACTAAGTTTAAGTTAATTTTTAAGAAACCACATTACTGATTTAATGTTTTTAATTTCATTTTAGGCAGAAAAAAACACAGAACACAATTTTCATCTCCCATGTTGATAAATTAAAATATTGTTTATTGCATGTTTTATCAACTATGATTTATAATCTGACTTTGTTCTTCTATTCCTCTCTATTCTCATCCAGAACCAGTACCTTTAAGGAGCATCTGTAATTTCATCATGCCCACAGTGTTCTCTGTTGTTAAATGACAATAAAGCCTTGTAATTCTAATTCCCTTTGTCTGTAGGACTGCAAGTATCCAGGGTCAGGAGAGGGAGTCAGCGGAAAGCCCACTGCTGAAACCTGGCCCTGGTTTGTCCCCATGGACGAGGTGTTGGGACAGAGGCCTTCCACTATGCCTCCTGTCCTTATTGCTTCCATTCCCGAGGACACTCCAGGGCCAAGTGCAGCAGTGGGTGAGACAGAGGACAGGGAGAGTGGTGGAAGGAAGCCGGACTCCTCATCAGGGAGAAAAAGGAGAAGGGCTGATGAGCTCCTTGACCTGATCAGGGAGGACATGAGACAACAGAGGGAAGCGGAGGAGAGGAGAGAAAGAAGGATGGACAGATTTTTAGCATTGATGGAAAGGATGGCAGAGAAATGAGTTTTTTTTTCTTTTAGTTTCTTCTGGTTCAGGTTCTATATATGTGTTTGAATGTTTTTGTTATTTGTTTAAATGTAATAAAATTTCTATTAATTGATAACTCTTTTTTGATCATTAACAGTTTTATCATTCAGTTTTTAACAAGTAACAACATAGTAAATAAATGGTAAGGGAACACTGCAAGGAATGAAAGTAAAGATAAAAGTAAACTATATACAGTAAACTTGGAAAGCAGGGAGTCTTTGGTGGTGTTGCTAAATCTACTGAACATGGTGGATGGAGTGCAGGAACCGAGATCCGTGGCAGAACGTTTCTGGTTGGCAAGTGGAACATCAGACAGGGTGGTCTGCAGAGGGTGCTTCTGGATGTGTCATCTCACTGTCCACTGCATCGTCCATCAAAAGGGTTTGCTGGGCTGGCTCAATCGACGGCTGTCACATCACTAACATTCAGATATATGCAAAAAAGGAGATCATGAGTATAAAACTTGTAACTCTAGCAGATAACAGGACTAAATGATTTTTAAACTTTAAATACAAAGGGCGGTGACGTTTATTGAGCCGTCGCAGCTCCTCAAAAACCACAAATAAAATGAAATATTGCTGTGGATCCATTTTCAACGTTGCTACTAGCTTGTTAGCCTGTTTGCCGCCATCACGGTAGCTAGGCAACTTGACCTGGGGGCGGGAATAAAAACGAGGCTAGTACTGTCCAAATTCAGAGCCGCTGACTTCCGGTTTTAGCGGTCTTGCAAGGACCCGGCCTTGCTAGACTGGCGAGGACCCGTACTCACAAGCATCCTTCCTCTGGATTCGGACACAGCCAGTGACTTGTTCAAAAGATCAGTGGGTTTGCCTCCATCTAGTGTCAAACCCAATAACTACACCTTCAGTTAAAATGGTTCTCACAAGTTTGGTTGTATAGAGCTCCGGACCCCACGTGACTCTCAGTGAGTAGACGCCATTTTGGCAGGTAAAAAAAGGTAAACAAACACATGAACATGAACAGGATCGGCTTGGATTTTACTTCGTTGGAGTTTACTTCACACTTTAAAACCGAAGAAATCGTTTTACACAGTCAGAAATTAAATAGACTAAACATCTCTGACCCTTACCGTGTCCCTGGGATACTTTTTAAAAACGCCAGAAGCTGTCGGAGCGGACTTCTTACTGGACCTGGCCGGGGAACCCCTTGGGATTCCCCCGGAGGAGCTGGCTTTGGCGGCTGGGGGAGAGGGAAGTCAGGGCCTCTCGACGCTACTGTCCCCGCAACCCGACTCTGGATAAGCGGATGAAAATGGATGGATGGATGGACAAATAACAGATTTACACGTAAGTAGTTTAAATAGAGTGCTGTGCTGTTTGAATGTATAAACTGAACGCCAAGAGAAATCACTAGTTTGATTTTTTTTTCCGTGAATAAAATAAATATGTCAGGCAGGAACGTCTCAGGATCTGTCTGAGAGCTGTCTCGGTGACACAGATAATTGCAATCCAAAGTGTTTTTGATGTGTGATCTGACACTTGATCAACCATTGCTTAAAAATTAAATACAGCTTAGCCGGTTAATTGCTGTGATCATAAAACACGGAAACGGCAGCACGCAGAAATCACGAGGCAACGTTTTACGTGATGTTTACTTGTTGCTATGAGTAATAAGACAGAAAAAGCCACGCCAAAATAAGTTTAGGAAGCCCGCTAAGAATCGTAATAAAAGCATTTAAAAATAAATACCACACACAGTTGAGGAAACGTTAGTTTAAGTACCTGATATGAAGCGGTCGCTGCATAAGTGAAATCCTTTACTCTCGGGGTCCCACAGCTCCATTTTAGCCCGGTCACCAGTGCATTTTATTACAATGATCCAACGTTTGCGGCGTTCCGGATCTTGGGGAATCCTGTAGAAGGATCTTCCCTTGACTTGTCCCCGTCTGTTCTGGCATCCTGGGGCACAACAGGAATCGACCATATTTCCCGTGTGAGATTTATAACATAGTCTAGCTGCCGGCTTCTGCCTGCCAAAATGGTGCCGTTTCGATTTGAACTGTTGCATGCTGGGAGAAGTGACGTCAACTCCCGGAGCTCTATAGAAAAAACAAACACATTCAATTCATTGTTAACAGTTTGATAATTTTTGGGAAATTCTTTATTCACAAATGCAGTTTTATGAAAGTGAAGCCAAGCCTGTCATTTTTCCAAAAATGATTTTATTACTTTTTGCAAATCCCTTAAAAAGGTAAATAATATACAGGCTGTTGAACTTGTCAGTGTTGTTGAAGATCTTTTGAACTAAAGTCCTCTGTCTGTTACTTTACCTTATACTTTATCATTTATAAATCTTGTTATTTCTGCAGCTTAGACATTTTTCCAATTGTATTTGATAAAAGCTGTTCGTTGCCTACTGAGTTTTATTGTTTGTTATTAAAGTGTAATGTGATTGATGTTCAATTAAAAACAAGTTTCCACTTCCTGTTTCTGGTTCCGGTCTTTCAATGCACTTGGCGGCGATAACGTTCTGTTAGGGCGGGTCAAAGACAACCTCCGAGAGTCACGAAGAAGAAATGAGGCATATCAAGATGGCGGACTACCGAGAGTTACAGGTAAGTGAAAACATTCACATTAATTCTGACAAATTTCAGTCAACGAAGCGCTTGCTGTTTCCCTTTAAACGGAGCGTCTCCTGTGTGAAGCCCCTTATCTCTGGTTGAGACACTCAAAACTAAACACGGGTTTAGTTTCGACTCGGATATTTGGTGCTTTTTGGTTAGCTCTTATGCTAACAGATGTGTTGTATGTGTTTGTGAGCCGCTGAAAACCTCCCGCTAGAGTGTACTTGTAGCTACCGTATTACATACACGTTGTTGAATACAACCAGGGTTAGGAACAGCTGGTTATGCGGTGTTTGGACGGAGTACTTGTTCTGCTAGTTAGATTATGATTACACATAACCGTGACCTTTCGAGTCAGTGTAACCAGTCCAGGAGAACACTAACCCTGCTTTCCAGGGCCACTATCCTGCATGTTTTGTGTCTCTTCTCCAACACGTTAGGTTGTAGTCTATGGGCTTGTGCAGCGCGTGATGAACTGCTGAACAGGTGATTCCACCACAGAGAAATAGCGAGAAGATGCTGGGTTGGGTTATAGAAGCTATTTATGACAGCTTACAGTCATGAAGTAGAATAACAAAAATAATAAGGCATTTTATTTAAGCTCACTGTACAGAAGACGGTGTCGGTACAGGATCTGCTCGGGTGCAAGATCGGCTCGGGGTCCGTCGACTGCCGATGACGTCAAAGTAGTTGATTGGCTGAACATGAACCTCACGGAATTACGTAATCACGTTACGTTGTTATCACGTTACGTTGGTCCAGGCAAATCTTTCTATTGGAAAGATGGACAACTTTTACAAAGAAATCCATCATTACCTCTTTGAAAATACACTTTTAGCATAGAGCTGCATGCATATTAGGGCTGAACGATTAACTGCATGTGCAATTAAATTGCGATGTGACAAAAGGAGGGGGGGGTTGAGTTCAGATGGTGCTTGCACAGGTGCATGCAGCGAGCTGCTCGTCCTCTTTACGCAGTGGAACCTTGGATTTTATTGGCTTTTTATGTATTTTTGTTGTGTCTAATGCTTTTTTGAATGGTGTGGCTTCTCTGGTGACTTATGATCGAACTGCGCTGCTGAGGCTTCGTCCTGTTGATGTAGCGGGCGCTGCACGCTGGGAACCTCACGGATGGTGTTGTTGTTTGGACTGCCCGTGTGCTCTCCCCCCCCAAGCCGAGATGTGTCGGCCCTCTGTCCGCCCCAGCTCGAGAAGAAAGCATCGTAGAAGACGGGAAAGCGAGGTAGCCGGCGCATGTTACCCGACATGGGCAACAAACAAAGGAAAACAACAACAGAAAGAAAAGAACAACCAAAGCAAAGAACCAGAAACCCAGAAAGACAAGAACCAAAACCAGTGATAACCTTACCATGCATCAAAGGCATAACAGAAAAAATAAGAGCAACAATGAAAAAACACAACATAAACACACCAACAAAACCATACACAACAGTTAAAAACAGACTAGTACACCCAAAAGACAAGATACTAGCTGGACTTAAATGTGGAGTCGTTTACGAAATCCCATGCAAACTCTGCAATAAAACATACGTAGGAGAAACCGGACACCAACTCAACACACGAACAATAGAACATATAAAGGAGTGCGAGAAAGAGGCAAATCGAAAACACACAAGAGCAGCAAAAGAAGAAGCAGAAAGCACAATAAAGAAGTCAGCCGTAACAGATCACTGCACAAGAGAAGAGCATATAATGGACTGGGACAACACAAGGATCATAAAAGAAGCTATCGAGATAAGGAGACGTGGATGTGGGACCATGAACAGAGACGATGGTGTTTACTCGTTGGATCGCGCATGGGACTGCATCGTCGGAGAGGGGAGATCGGGCAGCAGAGGGCGACAACGTCCTCTGCTGCCCGAGGATAAACGGAGTAGGAAGTGACGCCACCATCAGCGTAGGGCTGGGCGATATGACGATTTTAGACTGTTTTACGATCTATACATCTGACGGTCTGTCATTTTTGAGAGACCATTTTATCACGATTCTGCTGTTGAATTTCTGCCTCTGAATGAAAAGGGAACTTACCCCAGGCGAATGACACGCCTTTGTTTGACCCTTAACCAATCAGAATGAGTCATAGTAATATATTAGTGCCCCGCTTGTTTTCACCTGTGTGTGAGCAAACATGGCTTCGGCTGCGGCTGAGAGCGACAACGAGGTTTTCGTTCCGAAGAGGAACACCTTTTCTATAGTACCGACCGAGCACCGATTAACGTCATTTCAAACGGTGCCTCGTTTCGGTACCCGTCCTTCATAACGAGAACTTGCCAAGAAAGCTGCGCATACGCAAGAGCGTTATGTCGTCGGTCCCTGCGAGCGAGTTGTAATCAGAGCAGCATGGTAGAAAGAAGAACGCACGCTAACGCTTGGGTCCACTTCACTAAATGTGACGGGTAACTGGGTGATGAAACCAGCGACAGACAACGATCTAAGTGAGTCATCATCTTAATCTGCTCTGGTAGGTAAATAAAATGTTTAAGATAACGTTACCTTGATATGTTAGCTTCCGTTTTGCTAATGGTGCGTTCGCTTTCTCCTCGGAACTCCGAATTTCCGACTAGATGAACATGAACGCGCTCTAAAGTTTGGCTTCACTTTACTAAACGTGACCGGTGATTGGGTGAAGATGAAACCAGCGACAACGATCTAAGTGTGAGGCATCATCGTTTTAATCTGCTCCAGCAGTTAAATAAACTGTTAAAGATAACGTTAGCTTAATATGTTAGCTTCCATTGCCACCGTTGTTATCAGCTAATGGTGCGTTCACTTTCTCCTCGGAAATTCTAACTTCCCAGTAGGAAAAATCAAATGAAAAAGGACGGCAAAAGGAATGAAGATACACAGTAAATTTAGTTCACAGTAGGGATGGGTACCTTTGACATTTGAATCGATCCGGTACTAATTCCCGGTACCTACGAGTCGATACCGGTACTTAACGGTACCAATTTTCGATACTTTTGAGTGTTTATTATTTTAATTCTCTTTTATAATTAAATATATATTTTTCTCAATATATAACCATATTTGGTAAATATCAAGATAAATAACATACAAGTTTGTATTTTAACATCGTCCTTGTAGTTTTATAAGCTGATAATTAAACAGAAGCAAACATCTTTACTGTGAACTAAATTTACTGTGTATCTTCATTCCTTTTGCCGTCCTTTTTCATTTGATTTTTCCTACTGGGAAGTTAGAATTTCCGAGGAGAAAGCGAACGCACCATTAGCTGATAACAACGGTGGCAATGGAAGCTAACATATCAAGCTAACGTTATCTTTAACAGTTTATTTAGCTGCTGGAGCAGATTAAAACGATGATGCCTCAAACTTAGATCGTTGTCACTGGTTTTACCTTCACCCAATCACCCGTCGCATTTAGTAAAGTAAAGCCAAACTTTAGAGCGCGTTCATGTTCTTCTAGTCGGAAATTCGGAGTTCCGAGGAGAAAGCGAACGCACCATTAGCGAAACGGAAGCTAACAAATCAAGGTAACGTTATCTTAAACATTTTATTTACCTACTGGAGCAGATTAAGATGAGGATGTCTCACTTAGATCGTTGTCTGTCGCTAGTTTCATCACCCAGTTACCCATCACATTTAGTGAAGTGGACCCAAGCTTTAGCGTGCGTTCTTTCTACCATGCTTGCTCTGTTTACAACGGGCTCGCAGGGACCGGCGACATAACGCTCTTGCGCATGCGCAGCTGTCTTGGCAGTACCGAAACGAGGCACCGTTTGAAATGACGTGAATCGGTGTTCGGTCGGTACTATGGAATTCGGTCGGTACCTTAAAAAGTACCGAATTCGGTACTCATCCCTAGTTCACAGTAAAGATGTTTGCTTCAGTTTAATTATCAGCTTATAAAACTACAAGGACGATGTTAAAATACAAACAGTTGAATGTTATTTATCATGATATTTATCAAATATTGTTATATATTGAGAAAAATATATATTTAATTATAAAAGAGAATTAAAATAATAAACATTCAAAAGTATCAAAAATTGGTACCGTTAAGTACCGGATCGATTCAAATGTCAAAGGTACCCATCCCTATCCATTATTAGGGATGCACCGATGGATCGGCATTTTATCGTAATCGGCCGATAGCGCCCCTATCGGTTTTGATCGGAATTTTCAAAATAGATCAAAGCAAACCGATCAGGTAGGGTTGTCACGGTAACCAGTGTAGCGGTAAACCCTGGTAAAAAAAAAAAGTTGACAATAATAACAGTCTTGTTTTTGAAAAAACTATTATTATCTCGATGGGTTTACCGTGGCTGCGGTGTAGGCGCGGTGACCCTTACCAGCCACCGTATCATCGGCTGAAGTTGCCGGCGGCACAGACGCACGCTTTGTTTACAACAAAACTTTCTTGAAGCTAAAGCTGAAATAATGGTCAAAGGAGGAGACGGCAGCGCTCAGGACATTTATTATCCCTCAAAGAAGACAAAGTCGGAAGTACGGGCATATTTTAGATATTTGAAGAATGCCGAGGGAGTTTATAGAAGACGGACGGCTATCCTGTTTGCAGCACGAGCAGAAAAAGTGTTTGTGAAAGGCAGCAATGCTTCAAATCTCATGACACATCTGCGTGACCATCACCCACAACTCTACAGTCAACGCAAGGCAAGCTAACGTTAGCGTTTTAGTTAAAATGCGTGATCCGAGGATTTGGGTTGAGGGAGAAAGCAACGAGTCGCTATATAAAGCAGCCGCAGCGCCGCTACCTGCATATAAACCGTGTCACGGACACCCCCATGTTGAAATGACGCTATGCATTACGGGGCTCCCAGGGGCAGATAAGAGTTGGTCTCTCTCCGAGAATAATTATGAATTTAACAACGATTACTGCCTGATGACATTTTCCCAAATCTGCAAAGCTCACTGGAAGAACACAAACCGAGGACAATATTTTCCTGATATACGGATTGCTCAAGTAAGGGTAAAAAAAAGTATCTGATTAGAAGACTACTTGAGTACTGAGTATCATCTGATCTAATATTTTTAAAATGATGACATCAAACAGACATAAAATAAGAATTTATGGGTGAATATTGGTATTTTAAAGACTAAAGGGGAAAAATGAAAACAAATAAACAACATAATTACAAAATAACACATTTTAGGCAAAATTTAGACACAAACTGAGGACAATATTTCCTGACATACAGGGTTTATTTAATTGTGTGAAAATGTAGCACGTTTAAAAAAATACCGCGATAATACCGAAAACCGTGGTAATTTTGGTCACAATAACCGTGAGGTTAAATTTTCACACCGTGACGACCCTAATACAGACCATTTTAGATTAGGTTACATTTCCTTTATTCCCAGATTATGTAGTTAGTAGCACTCATTATAATGTTGTAGAACATTTCTGGCCAATCCACGTGATCGGTACCGGTGATCGGTATCGGTGATCAGCATTCTTTGATATCGGTATCGGTGATCGGCAGCAAAAAACCTGATCGGTGCATCCCTATCCATTATATGGAACTGGTTTGGTTTTTCACCAGATGGCAAAGAGCAGCGAAACGTCATTTGCAAAGTTTGCAAGGAGAGCGTCAAGGCAAGTGATGGCAACACCACAAACTTGTTTAATCACTTGAAAAGAAGGCATCCCAAACAATACAACGAGAGCCAGCTGGCAGCTAAAGCTACAAAGCCTGCGGCTGCAGCGGCTACTGCTTCTTCCAGGCAGCAAACGCTAACAGAAACACTCACAAAACTCACTCCTTACGACAGAGACAGCAGACGATGGAACAGCGTGACAGATGCAGTGACGTACCACTTGGTTAAAGATTTGAGTCCCGTGCGAACAGTAGGAGCGGGATTTAAGAAAATGATAAAAACATTGGATCCGCGCTACGAGTTTTCCAGCCGCAAGTATTTTTCGAACACTGCCATTCCACGCATGTACGCTGAATGCAAAGTGAGAGTTGCAGAAAATACTCAGAATGCGCAGTTTTTTGCTACCACAAGCGATCTCTGGTCCAGCCGCACATCAGAGCCGTATTTGAGCTTAACTATCCACTACATGAGCAACTGGGAGCTACATAGAATTTTGAACAAGTTAATGTTTGCACAATACGTTTGCAATTGACATGTTTGCACTTTAAATATGTTTACGATTTTAATTTATGTTAAGTAACTTGAAAAATGAGAAAAACTGATTTTTGTAATTGTTTCTCTCAGGGCTTTTATCATCTCTGGTGTGAGTTTAAAATATAAGTGTGTTAGCACTGTGTTGATTATCCCTAATATGAATAAATGTTTATTTATTCAATGTGTCTCTTCTTTAATACGCAATTGAAGTTATGCTATTCATGGATAAAAAATCGTGATAAAATCGAAATCGTGATAAAATTTTTGAAAAATCGTGATATTCTATTTTTGCCATATCGCCCAGCCCTACGTCAGCATCAGCTCTGAGGATGTTTTGCAGTCTGCAAACAAGACGTTTGTCAGCAAGGTAAAGAAAAACCTTTCCTGTGTTTTAAAAAGAGCCAAAAATGAAAGCCTATGCTGTCGAGAGCCCACCTGGAGCGGGTACTCCATGCTTTTGATATTTCTAGGCTTGATTACTCAAACTCTATATGCAGAGTTGTGTCAGTCATCACTGCGTCGCCTACAGGTTGTGCAGAACAGCGCAGCCAGGTTCCTGACTGGGACCAGGAAACGGGACCACATCAGTCCGGTTCTAGCCTCCCTGCACTGGCTTCCGGTTTGTTATCGTTCACACTTTAAACTCCTCGTCTTTGTTTATCATTTCTTCCAGGGTGGTGCTCCCCCCTATCTAGCCACGCTCCTGAACAGACATTCCCCATCACGCACTCTGCGCTCCTCTGACCAAGGCCTGCTCGCTGTCCCTCATTCTAAGTGTCGTACTCGCGGGGACCGGGCTTTCCCAGTCCTAGCACCGTCACTCTGGAACCAGTTGCCACCCTCAGTTAGGCTGTCCCCATCTCTGCCAGTCTTTAAGAGTCACCTAAAAACCCACCTCCTCCACTTGGCGTTTCCTGAACGTGTTTGAATTTGGCCCTCTTTTATGTTGATTTTATTTCCCTGTTTTCACCGGTCTCTTTATCCCTTGTTTTACCCATTTGTCTTCTACTTTAATGTTTTACCTTTTTTGCACTACCGTAAATCCTCTAATACAGGCCCGGGCCTGTATTTGACTCAAGCTCATCAAGCTCCAGGCCTTTATTGGAAGGAGGGCCAGTATTAGAGGCAGGCCTCTATTTCTATTTGAGCAAAATGAACTAATGGTTCGCTGGAGTTTTTGACAATTAAAATTGCGCCCACATTTTCAAAGTTAAACACATTTCTTTTAACAACGGTAGTTCCTGCTTCAGCCCTCTCCCCCCTCCCCCTGCACAGCGGCCACAAACTCACTGATGCGCCTGCAGCCTCTCGGAGTTCCTGCTGCTCTAAACATTAAAATAATTATTTCATTTTCTGTTCCTCACTTCTGATTACCTTCAGTGGTGTCTGTTTGTTGCAACCAGCAGGTACAAAAACTAACTTGTTTTTATTTGACTATTTTTCTGTCCTGTCTGTTTATTATCTTCCTGCATCTCCTCTCAATCCTAAAGAGAAACTGCTACCTGGGTTCATATATATTCACCTCATGAGTTACCTTTGAACTGCAGTTCTAAAAGATCTACCGACCGCAAAAACAGCGGAGCGCTCGCTGTTTGGCGGCTGTATCAGTGATCAGTGCGTCGGAGGATAAGGTGATGCGCGCAGCGCCCCGCTCCACAGCATGCAGCGAAACGCATCAGGCGCAAATAAAAGACAGAAAACATTAAAGGAAATGAACTGACATGAACGATCGCGTGTTAAATTAGTTTTTGAGGTGGCGACACCTGATTGTTACTGTGGCCATGCTCAGGAGGCAGATCTACCGACCGCGAAAACAGCGGAGTGCTCCCTGCTTGCCGGCCGCATCAGTGATCTGTGCGTCGGAGGACAAGTTGATGCGCCCCGCTCCACAGCAGCGATACACATCAGGCGCAAATAAAAGACAGAAAACATTAAAGGAAATGAACCGACATGAACGATCTCGTGTCAGTACCTACGGTCTGGCACTTGAGTTTTACCCCCAAAAAGAGAATGTGATCATACGATAATTCAATAGGGAGCGTGGTTTCACAGACGCGGAAGTGATAGCGTCGGTGCTCTAGGAAACCCCCGAGCGTTCGAGCGTCAACGAAGTGACATGGAAATGCCGGGCTTTCCAGAAGTAAGTAAGATAACTTACTATGAGCTGATAGTTCGTTGGATTGATCGGTAGGTTGGAAACTCTGATCATGAATCTGAAGAAACGATGATTGAGTGGTGAGCTGGAAAGGCGACTTCCGTTTATAGCCGCGGTTTGTGACGTAGGTGCGACGTGAAGGGAATCCCCGCGAGGGGCATGCTGGGAGTCCCTACTTCGCGGATTTTCACCTATCGCGGCCAGGTCTGGAACGCATCTACCGCGATAAACGAGGGATTACTGTAGTTCATACACCCCCTACTGCTGCTCCCCAGAGTGTTCTGCAGCATAATCAGCACGTTCTCTTTGAACTTGATAGTGTAATGACCTGGCTGGGGTTGTAAGCCAGGTGCATTCTGGGTATTGTGTTAAATGTGTTTCCTATCGTTCTGCTAGTTCCTATGTGCTGATTTGCGTGTTGTGTGAGTGTTATGTAAGCCACAGGGAAGGTGATGTGTGTTCTGTGGAGCGGGTTGAATTAGCATGGTTAACTGACACCGTGACTCTGTGTGGTAGGAGCGTGATAGAGGATCGTGTCTGTAGCGTTACAAAGCGTTGAAGAAAAAGCCTAAAAAAGGTCTGCGTGAACTTCTACTGCCTCCTGCTGGTTGATTTGGGGACTATAACCCTGCCGCTGGGACGCTCGTACTTGCTTGTTACCACATTCCAGCCGGCCACAATAAGAGACCGGCCATTATTTACCTCCGCTGCCTCCGACACCGGCCAGAATTGGAGACCCGGCCTTTAATTGAATACCGGCCTGTATTAGAGGATTTACGGTATTTGAATTACTTTTATCTATTTATTCATCATGTTTCACCTTTCTCATGTACCACGTTCAGCGCCTTGGGCTTCCTGACAGGAAGGCGCTTTAAAAATAAAGCTTTGATTGATTGATTGATTGATTGATAGTAATGGACAAAGAAAAACACAAACAACAGATGAAACAGATGCTAGAGGACAAAAATACATACAAAATACTTAAAAAGATCCAACAGAAAACATTAAGAAAAACATGAAAAAATTACTGAAGCCACTACAAGAAAAAGGCAAAATAACAGAAAAAATGTACAAACACTGGATTTCTACAGCAAACATAATACCAAGAATCTACGGAACTCCAAAAATACGCAAACAAAACACCCCACTTAGACCAATAGTAGACAGCATAGGTACACCAACATCAGGGGTGGACATTAACTTCAAAACCAACTGGCCAGCCGGGCTGGTAACTCTGAAAATTTACCGGCCCTGCCAAGAATCTACCGGCCCCGCAGGTCAGCTGCCAGAACGAGTCAAAATAACAACTGAACCATTTTAAATGTAATAACACGTAACAATAAATGTAATATCACGTCCAGGGATGTTGCAGCACGATAGTAGTTCCAGGCCTTGGCCTGCTGGTCACTTTGTACTCCAGTGGAATCTGGGGACTGTATCTGCAAAACATTATTTATTTTATATTTGCATAAATAGAGCAGATTACAAGCTTTAATGTGCACATTTAATAAAATATAGTTTTTGCTTGCTGTCCATTTCCTTTTTGAGATTTGATCTACTTTATCAAGTGCATTTTTAAGTGCATTCAAACTGACATTTAGTTTTCAGTGCAAGCATTGTCGAGAAATCATTTTTAAAATAATGCCATTTGAAGGGTGCACCTAAGGATATACCTGTTCCAGATGTTGAACAATGGCAGAGTACCCTTGCAAGAAATGGTCCAAGGCCGTCAACAAGTGTGATACCCAGCAGGTGCCTGTTGCTCTGGTGGGCATCAGGGGTTTCTTTCCCAGGGATTCGAACGAGGCCTTCAAGTTCGCCCGGTTGTGAGAGCTGTAGTGGTAGAATGTGTAGAGTCCTGTAAGGAGAGCATCCAGCTTCGTATGGCATGGATTCTTCGAGGCAGCATCCTTAAAATTCAGCTCAAGTCTATGGGGCATACAATGAATGAGCAGCACATGGGGCAGGTCTGCTGTCAATCTTGTCACCACGCCACTCTTTCCTCCAAGCATGACTGAAGCAAGACCTTTGTACACACCGGCTGTTATGGCAGACGTGATGTTTTCTGCATTAGCTTTTGTGACTGCCTCGATACCCAGGAACTTGACACTGATTTGTCCTTTAACTGCTTGTCGGCCATATATGTTCTCTTCAATGAGCACTGTCAGCACAGCCATCTTGACATCAGAGAAAGAAACTTTCCAGCTGCAAATTCTTCTTGCACACTCTCCTCTGCCTGGGCCATATACCCAATGGATGTTTTGGCCTTCTTTCTGATTCGGTATGTTTCGCCTATCTCCATGCCCTTCTGCTCATCTAAACTGAAAGAAAAAGCAAATAACGTTTCATACATTCAGTTTTGACAGACAGTCTTTAACTGTGCTAATGCTAGGGATGCACATCTCTCTGTGGAAAAACGATTCAATATGAATCTAGATGCACAGGTTACGATTCAATTCAAAAACGATATCCTTTTATTACAGACTGATTCGAAACGGTTCAGTTTGATTTTTAACGATTCGATACGGTAAGAATAACTAAACAATTCGATTCTATCGTTTATATTTGTTGAATATATTTTATAAATAAAATAACCCAGTTCTGTTAAAGTGACAGTACCACATTTATTTTCAAATATGTAAAAAAAAAACATGTCTTAAGCATTGTGGCTTTATGGCACTTGTGGGGGAAAGAAAGAAAAGAAAAACAGAATACCAAAACCACATGTTACTATACTTATTTTTAGGCATGGAGAAATGTGGTTGGATTGCTGGATGGGAAGTCCAGAGGTAAAAGTAGCCAGACTAGTTATAGAAAAGTGCAAGATTTCAGCCTGAGCTTGTTTAGAACACTAGAGGTAGGTAACAAAGTGCAACATTTTCATGTAAACAAGTCACACACCTTTAAACCGTAGCCTTATGATTAGCTGATTAGCCTCATCTCAAAATGTAGCCTCAAGCCTGGGGAACCACAGTGGAATGACAAAGCAGCAACAACATTCTTAACAATGCTCAACAATGACAAGTGCTTCATGCACAAAATTAGAGTAAATAAATATAACTAAAATCAAACTGCTGCTTTTTGACCAGGTAAAGGTATTACTATCCAATCAGAAACTGAAAAGCAGCTCACTTCACTTACAGAATGCCTGTGAATGTTCTCTGTCATTTTACTCCTGATCACTGTTCAGTTTATTTTTTTGGAGGGCAGATTTTTCTTCAGGAAAATGAGCTGATCCACATGCTCATGTTTCAGTAGGCTGCGTTTTGTGGAAACAATATCTCCAGCAGTACTGAACACCTGTTCAGAGGCCACACTAGTGGCTGGGATGCAGAGGTATCTTTTAGCAAGAGATGACAGCAGTGGCAAGTCCTGCTGCTCTTTCCACCACTGTAGAGGATTTTCTTCCAGAGGCAATGAAGCATGCTCTCTGTACCTTTTGACTTCTTCAATGGCCTTGTCTCTCACAGATGTAGCCACCATCCTCACTTCAAAGTCTTTTCCCAACAGCTGGTCCAAGGCAGATATTTTCTTCTTTTTGACAGGAGGGAGATCATCTAAAAAACCAAAAAAAAATTACCATATGTTACTGACTTTGTTTGCCATGCCTCAGTGGTGCTTTACTTTGTAGCTGACATAACCCAATCATATCTTTCTTCATCTGATGTTCAGAATGAATTACTCTTGTAAACATGTGGTTAAACCCGGTCTTTGCATGCTAATTCTCATATTTTATGTGTTGTTGTAATATGGTAATATTTTAGATCTGTAGCATGAGTTTATACCAGTGTCAACCCATTATTGATCACGGTATAAAATATACAAACCTTCTGGCTCATGTTGGGTCTGAGGGGCATCAATCCTGATGTCCAGATCTCCAAGGGCAGGTTCAGTCTGACATGGAGCGGTCTGCAGTGGCCCTCTATGGACTGGACCCCCTGTTGCCAAAGCCTAGAAAAATGAAATATAAAAGACAGCTTGTGTACAAAATCAAACAAACATCAACAGTAGTCAGAATAAATCTATTAATACCAAATTATAGATTAATACAATGCACTGTAGTGTGTATTTTTAGAACAAAGCTCATTTACGCAACACAAACTACACGATACAGTGTATTTTAACATAATTCATTAAATGATGTGGTGTTTCCAGGTGTACCTTGTTATGCAGGGATGTAGCTTTTGCTGTTATGTTTGCGAACGTCCGCTCAGCATCATGGTCCGTCAGGAAGGGCACAGACTTGAAGCGGGGGTCCAGAGCTGCTGCAGTGTGGAACAGATCCTACAGGCCAGTGTAGCGCTTCTCCAAGTCCTCTCTGAATGCGTGTTTCATCTCTCTGATTACTACCGAGTCTTCATCTCCTGCTTCAAATGTCTTTTTAAGCTTTTCTCTGACAGGGGAAATCATTGAGAGTGTGGGCCGCTTGTCTTCACACATGCTGATCGTCACAAGTTTGACTGGCACCGTCAGCTTCACAATGTCTTCAACATCACAGAAGTCTTTGTCCTTCAGAGTGTTAAGCTCTTCTCCTCTTCTGAGTAGGGATGCACCGATGGATCGGCATTTGATCGTAATCGGCCGATAGCGCCCCTATCGGTTTTGATTGGAGTTTTCAAAATAGATCAAAGCAGACCGATCAGGTAGGGTTGTCACGGTAACCGGTGTAGCGGTAAACCCCGGTAAAAAAAAAAAGTTGACAATAATAATAACCGTCTTGTTTTTTTAAAAAACTATATTATCTTGGTGGGTTTACCGTGGCTGCGGTGTAGGCGCGGTGACCCTTACCAGCCACCGTATCATCTGCTGAAGTTGCAGGACCGGCGGCACATGCGCGCTTTGTTGTTTACGACCAAAACTTTCTTGAAGCTAAAGCTGAAATAATGGCCAAAGGAGGAGACGGCAGCACTCAGGAGGACATTTCTTATCCCTCAAAGAAGACAAAGTGGGAATTACGAGCATCTTTTAGATATTTGAAGAATGCCGAGGGAGTTTATAGAAGACGGACGGCTATCCTGTTTGCAGCACGTGCAGAAAAAGTGTAGGGCTGCAGCTATCGAATATTTTTGTAATCGAGTACTCTATCGAATCTTTTTTTCGATTAATCGAGTACTCTAATAAATTACCCTTTTGTGTTTGTAAACCTTTATATCATATATTGATGAGCCAAGATGGCGCCGAGTATGGCTGCCTCGTCGCGAGCTCCACCAAGTTCCAACATTGCACGCTCCATACTGTACATTAATGCCACTGTTTTGCACATACCAACCTCTGTACATTTTATATCTCTTATCTTATTGTTTACTTTATTCATTTGTATACTTAGATTAGCCATTTTTATATTTTACTTGTTTTTACATTACTGTATTTTTGCACAACTCTGTTGCTGTGAAGCTCGCACACAAGAATTTCACTCGCATGTACTGTACCAGTGTACCTGCACATGTGACGTGACAATAAAAGTGATTTGATTTGATATCAAATAGCATGTTATAATTATGAAAGACCTCTTAAAATGAGCAAGCAATTGCCAGTTATTCAAGTTTTATTCAAAATTAGTTTGCATAACTTCAGCACTTCAACTTTACTTCACAGTAAACAAATGCCTGTGCAAAAAATAAGTAAACCTGAGCCGATTTTCCCCTCGTGCGAGAATCTGCTAGCCTGCAAGCCAGACAAAAACTAGGAGGATAACTGCTGAAGTAGCGCTGCGAGCGGCTGCGGCCCAAACAGAACCAGAACGCTCACGGCGCAAACAGCTCGCCGGCTGTTTACCTATTAACACACGTCCGTTTTAATTTCTACACTTTTTGTCTCACACTAACAAGGATTGCCAAAAGCATGTTTGCTGTGATTTTGTCAAATTATACTGATCACAAAACATTTATTTACTTTCTTTCGTTTTCCTCCGCCACTCATAAATACCCGTGTCCTCCTGCAGAAACCCCGAGGGACAACAGACATCAATAACACAATAAAAAGTCCGACGTGTTGTGTAAAAACTGCTATTTTTAGCACATTTTAAGACCGACGTGTTGCTACCAGACGTACGGTGTGAGCTGAAACTGAGCGCTACAAACGAAAAAGTCGCAGAGTCCGCAGAATATATAGAAAAACAGGCTAAAATGCATTATCTTGTAGAGGCTCCGAGTCCGCTTGCAGAAGTGACATTTACAGGTGCTGCAGCATCGAGGATGTGGTGTTGTGGTAGGCTAAATCCGTTTTACTGAATTTATACTGGACTACGTTTTCCGTCTTACGACGTGAAAGATGGTCCCACAACTTTGACTTTTTCTGTCTTTTTCGCACTCCACCGGGGTTAAAGTTGTTAAGAGAAAGTTAAGTTATATTCGCTACTCGTGTGTGCATTCAGTCCAGTGGGCATGTGCGTCACTTATTTCGGTCCGGGTGAAACATGACCCCGGGCGATTGCAAAGCCATGAATTAATTAAATATGAATTAAACGAAGCCTCGAGGCAGAGAATTTGACTCGAGGATTTTTTGTACTCGAATTATTCGAGGTACTCGAGGAATCGTTTCAGCTCTAAAAAAGTGTCTGTGAAAGGCAGCAACGCTTCAAATCTCATGACACATCTGCGTGACCATCACCCACAACTCTACAGTCAACGCAAGGCAAGTTAACGTTAGCGTTTTAGCTAAAATGTGTGATCCGAGGATTTGGGTTGATGGAGAATGCAACGAGTTGCTATATAAAGTAGGGCTGCAACAACGAATCGATAAATTCGATGAAAATCGATTACTAAAAGCGTTGGCAACGAATTGCGTCATCGATTCGTTGTGTCGCACAACTCTTCCAGACCAGCGCAAGTCAGATCAGCGCGAGGGAGAGCCGCAGATCAGCGCGAGGGAGAGCTGGTACCGGCAGATCAGCGCGAGGGACAGCCGGCAGATCAGCGCGAGGGACAGCCGCAGATCAGCGCGAGGGACAGCCGGTACTGGCAGATCAGCGCGAGGGAGAGCCGGCAGATCAGCGCGAGGGACAGCCGGCAGATCAGCGCGAGGGACAGCCGGCAGATCAGCGCAAGGGACAGCCGGCAGATCAGCGCGAGGGAGAGCCGGCAGATCAGCGCGAGGGACAGCCGGCAGATCAGCGCAAGGGACAGCCGGCAGATCAGCGCGAGGGACAGCCGGCAGATCAGCGCGAGGGAGAGCCGGTACTGGCAGATCAGCGCGAGGGAGAGCCGGTACCGGCAGATCAGCGCGAGGGAGAGCCGGCAGATCAGCGCGAGGGAGAGCCGGCAGATCAGCGCGAGGGAGAGCCGGCAGATCAGCGCAAGGGACAGCCGGCAGATCAGCGCGAGGGACAGCCGGCAGATCAGCGCGAGGGAGAGCCGGTACCGGCAGATCAGCGCGAGGGAGAGCCGGCAGATCAGCGCGAGGGAGAGCCGGCAGATCAGCGCGAGGGAGAGCCGGTACCGGCAGATCAGCGCGAGGGAGAGCCGGCAGATCAGTGCGAGGGAGAGCTGGCAGATCAGTGCGAGGGAGAGCTGGCAGATCAGCGCGAGGGAGAGCCGGTACCGGCAGATCAGCGCGAGGGAGAGCCGGTACCGGCAGATCAGCGCGAGGGAGAGCTGGCAGATCAGCGCGAGTGAGAGCTGGTACCGGCAGATCAGCGCGAGTGAGAGCTGGTACCGGCAGATCAGCGCGAGGGAGAGCTGGCAGACTTGCGCTGCTGCGAACCGGTTCCGCCCAAGGCCGGATTAACTGGGCAATTGCCCAGGGCCCACGAACTCTAAAGGGCCCAGGGCACGAGCAAAATACTGTATCTATAATTTCCCACTTTATGAGGACTATGGTGACCGTACGTTCCGTTTTCCCCGGACATGTCCACTTTTCACTCTGTCCGGGCGTCCGGACTGCGGGTTCTTGTATTGACGAAAATGTCCGGCTTTTCATCCAGGAGCAGGGATCAAATTATGGGGGAGCTGTATATCCTACACATCAGGGGACCCGGAAAAAGTTTTCTATATTATATCATTTTTGGACTCTTTTGAGCAGAGAGCGGCACAGCGCGTTGTTGCGCAGCGATCCAGGCAGCTGCTTCCAGCGCATGGTCCATTCTCAAAGTGGCGCAACCAAAAAACTATAATTAGCACACGATCGTTCATGTCTGCACATGTTCTCTATTTTCTGTCTTATTTGTGCCTGAAGCGCGCTACTGCGGAGCTCATCACCTGTGCTGTGGTGATGTCACCTCACACAACATCGAAAACGCGCTCTGAGCTTTGCGGTCAGGAGATCCCTTTGATCTGCTCAAAAGTAGCTGATGAGGTGAAAAGGTAAGAATCCAGGCAACAGATTTTCTGGAGAGTTTAGAGGAGATGCAGGAAGAAGAGAGACAGACAGGACAGGAAATAGTTAAATAAAAAAAAGAAAACAAAGTGTTGAAAAGTAAAATGTAGGTAGATTTATCTCCATTACACGTTTTTACCAGTAAAAACATATTTATACATCTGATACAATTCAGATCACCTTCAAAACTCAGTCACACCCCCAGGGCCGTTTCAAGACATTTTGGGGGCCAAGGCAAAATGCTCCCCCCCCCAAATAACTGGTCTCCCCAGAAGCCTCTGTGTAATTCATACCCTCTCCAGTAGTGTTAGTTATGTAGTGTTTATAAAAGCCCCTCAGACATTACTGACATGTTCTAATATTATCAGATGAAAAACTAAATTATCAGACATGCTGTCTCATCTGCTGCTTTTCTAAACTTGCAAAAAGTAACAAAACCGTTTGAAAGCCACTATTTGTGGATTCTCTGTAAGTTTCCATGGAGTGTGTGACAACTTATTTTTTCATTGATCCTATCGTCTAATCTCACAGCTGAAACAAGCATCCTTAATAATCTGTGCACAGGAAGCTTACCGATGCTGTAGTAAAACAAAAGGTATAATAATTTATTATTAATAAAACCTTGTTGCAGCACTAAAGCAGAAAAATGAGATTTTGCAATAAATCTCCAAAATATTTACATATGAATTGTTTTAGAGCCCTTTTGTTGGCAGAATCTGATATTAATTTAGTTCTTACAAAAAATGGGTCCCAACGTGGTTTGTGTGGCGTTGCCATAGTGTGACGTCATAGGCACAGATACCCTGTCCTCTTGTTTGGAAATGGAAATATGGTCACCCTATTAAACAAACTGTCCACCCGGGCTTTTGCGCTGCACAGAGACGCTTTGCTGCCTATGACTTTGAACGTCAGTTGAGAGTCAGTCTCATGCAGACTGACCAATGAAGAGAGGGCCTCAAGTTAAGACCCTCTCCTCATTGGTCAGTCCACACGAGGTGGGTCAAAGGTTACTCTGGGCGGGTTACGTGTTGTCAGGCATTCAAGTATTGAGCATATTTACTGCATATTACAGTAAAATATTCTGTATGTGACCACATTATGGTGATCCTTGGGTCGTGATGATGGAGCCCTTGAATATTGTTGCCCAGGGTACAACAAAGTGTTAATCTGGCCCTGGTTCCGCCGTCACATTCCCGCAGAAACTGGTTGATCACACCGGGGCCAGACTACTAGCATGTGGTTTTACAACCACAATGTCCTCGGAAGCAAAAACGCTTTTAAAAGGGAGGGAGGAGTCCTAACTGTTGCTGCAGGCGTGTTGTGTGAGAGTGCAGTTATATGCTGGTTAATATATTTTTGGGTTCAGTTGCTTTCATGTGGCCTAATGTGAGTCTATTTGGGATCATTGGAATGATCAGCAGCATTTCTTGATGTGACTTTATGGCAGTTGCCCAGGGCATCATCGCAAGGAGGATGGCATTCATTTACTTTTGTTTTATTTGGTATTTTTTCAGTCAGTTTTGGAAATAGTGATCAATTTTGATTAATTCACAGCCTATGTTTAATTACATTTAAAAATTAGTTGTTTGACATCCCCAGTTATAATAAATGTCAACAGATGAGATTAAACAAAACAGATGACAATTGCCCTTAAGCTGTTTAACTTGGACCAAGCATTTTAGGTCACAGATAGATGTAGCTTATAGGGTCTCTGTCTATACACCTTAAAAGACAATTTAGGTGATGGCATGTTGTTTTTCTGCTATTGAACTGTTTTCTAATAATGTTGTGTTTAATAAAGTGAAGGAAGGAGAGAAATAACGTTTCCCTAGCAGTTTTTAAAAATTTCCCCATGTAATCCGATTAATCGATTAATCGTGTCGAGACCCCATCCGATTAATCGATTATCCAAATAATCGTTTGTTGCAGCCCTAATATAAAGCAGCCGCAGCGCCGCTACCTACATATAAACCGTGTCGCGGACACCCCCATGTTGAAATGACGCTATGCATTACGGGGCTCCCAGGGGCAGATAAGAGTTGATCTCTCTCCGAGAATAATTATGAATTTAACAACGATTACTGCCTGATTACATTTTCCCAAATCTGCAAAGCTCACTGGAAGGACACAAACCGAGGACAATATTTTCCTGATATAGGGTTTATTACTCAAGTAAGGGTAAAAAAGTATCTGATTAGAAGGCTACTTGAGTACTGAGTATCATCTGAACTAATATTTTTAAAATGATGACATCAAACAGACATAAAATAAGAAGTTATGGGCGAATATTGGTATTTTAAAGACTAAAGGGAAAAATGTAAACAAATAAACAACATAATTACAAAATAACACATTTTAGGCAAAATTTAGACACAAACTGAGGACAATATTTCCTGACATACAGGGTTTATTTAATTGTGTGAAAATGTAGCACGTTTAAAAAAATACCGCGATAATACCGAAAACCGTGGTAATTTTGGTCACAATAACCGTGAGGTTAAATTTTCGCACAGTGACAACCCTAATACAGACCATTTTAGATTAGGTTGCATTTCCTTTATTCCCAGATTATGTAGTTTGTAGCACTCATTATAATGTTGTAGAACATTTCTGGCCAATCCACGTGATTGGTATCGGTGAATGGTATCGGTGATCAGCATTCTTTGATATCGGTATCGGTGATCGGCAACAAAAAACCTGATCGGTGCATCCCTACTTCTGAGATCCCTGGACATGAGTGCAACAGAGATGGCAGGCTGTTGTTCAAGTATCCGTTCAAGCATAATCTGGGTACTATTCCACCGGGTGGAGACATCTTGGATGAGTTTGTGGGTAGGCAAAGCAAGTTGTTTCTTTTAGTCTTGTAGAATTTCTGCTGCCCTGACACTGTGGTGAAAAAAGCCAACCACTCTTGTCACCTTTTCCAGCAACCTTGCTACTTTGGCCAGATTTATATTGTGTGCAAAGCACATGAGGTGAGGAGTCATTTCTGCATCCACGCCAGCTAAAACCATGTTTGTGGCGTTAGTTACCAGGGCTGGCTCTTTTTCTAGAATCTTCCAGTCAGCACATGCCTGTTTCAGTAGAGCACCTACATTCTTCCCAGTGTGGGATCCTTTGAATGCCCGGGTCTGTAAGCCGTAAACATTTAACTCCCAATCCGGAGCGATGTGGTGGGCTTTGTAGGGCTGTAGCAACGCCTCGATGACGTCGACGGCTCGATTCTAAAAATTTGTCGACGTCAGATCCGGTAGTCGACGCACCGCGCCCACTTGTTGCATCCGCAGGAGTTTGTAAAAAGAAGAGGAATCTGCATGTTTTTCCTCTAGTTCGCCCTCTTCTCCGCCTTCACTAACATCTCCACCAAATACCGAAGACCCGGAATAATGTCCGGCCGCTACTAGATTCCTTTCCTGTTTTGACCGCCTTCGTCTCCCGGCAACGGACAACAACTTCCGGGGTCAGATGCGCTGCTCCGTCTCTACCGCAGATGTAGAAAATCACCGGGAGCGTTTCTTCCTTCATAAAGGAGCTTCTTTCAGACATTAGGAGAGCTGTTTTGGTGGTAGCAGTCTCTCCTCCGTGCTGGTCTGTTTGCTGCTGGGTGGTTTTGGTTTATTTAAACTTGGTAACTTGAACTTAACGTTGGTAAAGCTACTGTTAGCATCTTCGCTAACAGCTTCTTGCATTTGGATAAGCTGTTACGTTTTGGTTGAGAGTTGATCTTTTTTGTGGTGTAGATCTCCCTTTTATTACATTTAGAGTGTTGTGGGTTTTTGGTTTAGTTTAAAATATCACCTTTAGTTTGGTTTAACCACCCAGTTTAGAGTTTGAACCTTTGGAGATTCTTATTTTGGTCCAGAACCCTGTAATCTTTGCCCAGTGGGACATTCCTAGTTATTTGTACTTTTGTTTTAATTCCCCACAGGCAGAATTAGTTTTATTATTCCCAACCTGTGGATGGAAAGATTTATGTATTTTTGTAGTTGTAAATAAACCTGATCATCATTTTAACTTTTAAATCCCATTATTGTCCCTTCCTTTTTGCACACGAGCCAAACTCCCCAGGAAGAGTCGTAACACCACTCGCCTCACGCACATAAGTGACCAAAACAAAGCAGCATGGAGACACTCCATCTTCTACCACCTCTCAGGCAGCAGCCTGCACTCCCAAGTTCTACACGTCACCAGAACATAACCAACCGCAACACAATAAAAGCAGTGTTATACAAAATGGGAGGCCTGTAGTGTTTATTCTCTTACAGTAACAATTTATCAATTTTTTTGAGGAATTTATTAGAGATTTTTTGGTTTTTATTAACTGTGCAATAGAAAAATAATCATTAGATTAATTGTCTAAATAGTCATTAGAATAGTCGACTATTCGATAAAATAATCGTCAGAATAATCGTTTTAAAAATAATCGTTTACCCCCAGCCCTAGGGCTGTGATGGTCACATATGACTCAGTCGCACACGACGTCCAAGCATCAGTAGTTATTGCCACTCTTTCTGCTTTTGCCAGTTTTTCTTCAACTTGGCTCTTAACCTGGGCATACAGCGCTGGCATACACGTGTTGGTGAAATGATTTCGGGACGGTATCTTATATCTGGGCTCTAATGTATGAATCAAATCTTGAAATCCTTCCCACTCGACAATATTGTAAGGATATAATCCTTTGGCAATAAAACGTGTTATTGATGCCGTGATTTCCCTAGCGCGTGCTGAGTTTTGACCAAGTCGCTGGAAAAAAGTAGGAATGGCGTTCTCCGTCCTTGCCTGTTTGCCACTGGTTCCTGCACGCTTCTGCTCGGTGAACTCACTGTACTCTTCACCGTGTTTTCTCTTTGCATGCTGGTCTGGATTTGTAGTGCTCCCGGAGTAGGTCAACGAGGCTCTACACAGTTAACAAATAGCATGGCTTCTGTCGAGCCTCCCCTCCGTCTTATAAAACCCAAACATGGTCCACACCTTGGATTTTTGTTTTCCCAGTGCGTTGAAAATCTGTCTCGGTGTATTATCACCTCTTTAGCCCAGGCTAACGTTGTCGGTCTCCGCCTCCTCCATTTTTCGTGTTGTCATTTGAGCTAACAGCTAATCACTGGCAGCTATCGTGTTTAGCGGGGTAGCTGCTTCTTCTTTGGGTTTGCGGGGTAGTTTAAGCTCTCGCAATGTTTTAGCGATTCTGGAGCCTGGCCTACGTACGATGCCGCCAACCGACTCAAAATCTTGCGATATTCGATCGATGACTCTACAATCAATTCATCTATGAGTTCAGGGCTTTTCCCTATCGATTGATGAGGCTGCTACCGATGCACCCAAATATCTCACTTGTTTAACAGAATATCCGGTCGCATCGGTTTATCTCTCACAACCCTAGCTAATGCACATATCTCTCACATTGGAAAGATGGCAGTAAAAAAAATTTAGAAAAGGTGGGGAAAAATAAAAAAAATGACTAGAGGCATGCAGTACGTGACTAGAGGCGTGCAGGTTCACGTGCGCAAAACGAAAACAGCGGCTTTCTACATGGTGCATTCATGATGTAGGTGAATGCCGGTATGTAAATGACAAACTAGGCTTGGGCGCCACCTGGGTGGTAAGTCGTCAATTATTGATCGCCCGATGAGAAAATTTAGCGCCATTGGCGCTCGGGCACTTTAAAGGTCCACCCCTGAACATACAACATGGCAAAATAAATCATCAAATCTAGCGCAGAGAGGAGACAACCCATATAGTATTATAGGCAGTAATATAGGCAGAACCTGGATCTTTCCCTGAAAAATATCTAATCCCCCATAATTCGATCCCTGCTCCTGGATGAAAAACCGGACATTTTAATCAATGTAGGAAAACCCCTCGGACGGCCGCGGACAGAGAGTGAAAAGTGGACATGTCCGGGGGAAAGAGGACGTATGGTCACCCTAACATAAATAACGCTTAGCCTGGCGGGGGGAGGAAAACCTGGCACGCCGCCAGGCTAATGAGCACTGGGGAAAACCCTGCCAAGATCGTCAACACTCATCTATCTTAATGCTATTGAAACATGTAAACCAAAAAGCATTATATCCACTGCTACCTTTCTAATCTGAACTCAGTAACGTATGCTGTAACTTCACCTTGCCCTGCCTCCTCCTCCTTGCTGCCTGCCGGCTGTGATCACAAGCCACAACAGAGTAGTTCCCACTGCTTCTTTGGGAAACAGCGCAAAAAAAAAAAAACTTGGGATCTTGTAGGAGTGGCGCTGGGATTTCAGCCGTGGCGGGGCGCCACGTCAACACCTACAGTTGTGGTCAGAAGTTTACATACACTTGTAAAAAATATAATATAATGGCTCTACTGAGTGTCCCGTTATTTCTAAAACTCTGATTTTTCTCTGATAGAGTGATTGGAACAGATACTTCTTTGTCACAAAAAACATTCATGAAGTTTGGTTCTTTAATGTCTTTATTATGGGTTAACAGAGAAAAGTGATCACATTTGCTGGGTCACAAATATACATACAGCAACATGAACCTGCAATTTTGGTGACTTAGAAACGTGTCAGTGAACTGAGCTTCATAGCATGGCCTCTTAACTTCTTGTGAGTGATTATGAGTGACTACAGCTGGTGACTTCTCTTAGGCCAGGTAAATCGGGCTCATTGGATACAAACGCCCACAAACGCTACAATGGGAAAGTCAAAGGAGCTCAGCATGGATCTGAAAAAGCGAATTATTGACTTGAACAAGTCAGGAAAGTCACTTGGGGCCATTTCAAAGCAGCTGCAGGTCCCAAGAGCAACAGTGCAAACAGTTGTTTGTAAGTATAAGGTGCATGGCACTGTTTCATCACTGCCAAGATCAGGAAGAAAACGCAAGCTATCACCTGCTGCTGAGAGAAAATTGGTCAGGAGGGTAAAGAGTGAACCAAGAATCACCAAAAAGCAGATCTGCCTAGAATTAGAAGCTGCTGGAACACAGGTGTCATTGTCCACAGTCAAACGTGTTTTGCATCTCCGTGGACTGAGAGGCTGCCGTGCAAGAAGGAAGCCCTTGCTCCAAAAGCGGCACCTTAAGGCTCGACTGAAGTTTGCTGCTGATCACATGGACAAAGATAAGACCTTCTGGAGGAAAATTCTGTGGTCAGACGAAACAAAAATCGAGCTTTTTGGCCACAATGCCCAGCAATATGTTTGGAGGAGAAAAGGTGAGGCCTTTAACCCCAAGAACACCATGCCTACAGTCAAGCATGGTGGTGGGAATATTATGCTGTGGGGCTGTTTTGCTGCCAATGGAACTGGTGCTTTACAGAGAGTAAATGGGATAATGAAGAAGGAGGATTACCTTCACATTCTTCAACATAACCTAAAATCATCAGCACGAAGGTTGGGTCTTGGGCGCAGTTGGGTGTTCCAACAGGACAATGACCCCAAACACACATCAAAAGTGGTAAAGGAATGGCTAAATCAGGCTAGAATAAGGGTTTTAGAATGGCCTTCCCAAAATCCTGACTTAAACCCCATTGAAAACATGTGGACAGTGCTGAAGAAACAAGTCCATGTCAGAAAGCCATCAAATTTAACTGAACTTCACCAATTCTGTCAAGAGGAGTGGTCAAAGAATCAACCAGAAGCTTGACAGAAGCTTGTGGATTAGGGCTGTCGCGGTTGAGGAATTCCCCCTGCGGTGATTCAGGGTGGCTTAATATTGCGGTGTGCGATATTATTGCAGCTCTTTTTTTTATTGCAGTACTATCTAAACATAATGTTTACACATTTAAAAAAGGTTAAAAATTGCCGTGCCTTCTTTTATAACACTTTACTGAATGCAGATCAAAGGGCAGTAACAACACAGATCACAGTAACGTTTGTTTCTCCGACAGTCGGAGTCCGACTGAACTTAAAAACAACAAAATTCAGGAGAAGGTTAAACTTTTAAATGCAAATTTGGCTGCAGCATCTAACAAATAAGAAACAAGTCCCCATTTTGTTTAGTTGTTTAAAATCAAGCATAAAAAATGACATGTACCGGGCGCGCGCGCGGGGCGGGGGGTTGGGGCGCACTATCATTTCACTTTCACACACACACGAATGACGGTGATTTATAGCTCGGTCACGTCCTTGTTACCCACAAGCAAAACCAGCATGTTAACCATATACGGTTTGAGAGAGGATCTGAGAGGGGTGGCAACATTTCCAGCAACACTGAAAACCCTCTCGGACGGTGCGCTCGTTGCACTAACGCACACGTACTTGCGTGCGACTCTGGCGAGCAAAGGGAATCTCTCCCGGTTGTTGCTCCACCATGTCAGGGGGATTTCCTTAGGGTGGATGCATTCCTCCTGCAGGTAGCGAGTGAGCTCCAGCTCGGCTCAAACTCTCTTCGGGACGGTTGCAGAAGCAGTGCTTGTCCGGGACTTCAGCAGGTCTCCGAGCGTTTATTTATTTATTTATTTTTGCCGCTGGTGGCAGCTCTGTCTCGGCCGAGGACTCTGGCTGCGCAGCAGCTGACGTACTGAAAACCAAAGTGCTCCCAAAGGAGCGAAGTAACGTTTCGTTTTGATACCAGTGCAGCCATCCTTCTCAACATGCATCAATGAGTTGAATCAAGTTCAGTAATCGCGGTGGCCAATGATGCAGCGCGGTGGGCTTCTTCATATTGCGATATTTCATTTTTGCGGTTACCGCGACAGCCCTATTGTGGATGGCTACCAAAAGCGCCTAATTGAAGTGAAAATGGCTAAGGGACATGTAACCAAATATTAGCACTGCTGTATGTATATTTGTGACCCAGCAAACGTGATCACTTTTCTCTGTTAACCCATAATAAAGACATTAAAGAACCAAACTTCATGAATGTTTTTTGTGACAAAGAAGTATCTGTTCCAATCACTCTATCAGAGAAAAATCAGAGTTTTAGAAATAACGGGACACTCAGTAGAGCCATTATATTATATCTTTTACAAGTGTATGTAAACTTCTGACCACAACTGTATGTAAGGGAAACGCTGGTTGTGTGTTGTTTTTCTCTTTCTGCAGGTCTAGAAGCAGACTCTTGTTCATCACTGACTGTTTATTTTTGTGCCCCCCCCCCCCCCCCCGGTCTCTTCCTTTCTTTTTGACCTCTGTCCCCGTGTCTGGACGGAATTATAAAGCATCCAAAAAAAGAACAATAAAGTTTTAAGTAAGTATCAGGCGTGACAGTAAAGCAGAAGCGTTGATGCTCCACCTGAGAGTAAATCTGTAAGGCTTGTCACCAGCATTCAGACATCAATTCTGTTTGCTTCACAGCCAGACAGGACATGGGGAAAAAACCAGCACAGTGCAGATACAGCCACGTGTCCTCCACTGCTGCAGCACAGACCCCCCCCCCCCCCCCACACACACACACACACACAGTGTCTGTAAAGTTAGTTAAATAATGAACAGCGAAGCATAGAGGTCCCCCAGGTAGCGAAGACCAATGGCGAAGCTCAGGAGAGGAGTAGAGCAGACACAAGCACTTGAGGGTAGACACACGAAGATGGCGCCTGATGCAAAACAACAAACAAAAATAAACCTGGCACTGTGAGTACCTGCATGTACTGTGAAGTGAAGAAATGGATGCAATACACTACGTGTGCTGGAAAATGTGGTGCTAACAGAATAAAGTAATAAAACCCTATACTGCGTATGGGAGAAATCACTGCACTAAGTAAAATTTCTTTATCAAAATGAAGGTCAAAAATGGATGTAGCCCATAGAGGTAAATTAACAAAGTTAATCTTAAAGTAATCACTTAATTACTGTAGTAAAATTCTATAAAAAGATAGATATGTGAGTGTCAAAGAGCACTAAAAATGTTAATCAGTGAAGTTAGTAATCAACCTACAGGTGAATGTACCCACAACGAATTAAGATTAGTGAATAACTGAAGCATAAAAATTGAACTGAAATCAGTTATCAAAAGATTAAACTTCAAAAGTTATCAAAATCACTAGAAATTGAAAAATAAAGAAAAACTAAATTTGGATCGACATAACAGGTAGTGGAGTTAGTCACTTTGAACTGTTATGAACTTAAATCACATGATTATGAAAAAGCACAGCACAACCACAGCCAAGATCAACCAAGTCTGCATGATATGTTTAGACATGAAATTCATTCACGCACACACATACACTCAACAGGACTTACGTGACCTGAATCAGAGAACCCAGTGAGAGTGGACGGAAGTTTACCTCCCTTTTGGCACGTTTCGAGTTGGGTAGTCAGCTATATTGGTTGTAATAACATCCAAATGTGTGGAACCTTTGTGGGGTTTGATTTTGTTCTTGCGGACCCATAAATACAGGTGCTGGCCAGTAAATTAGAATATCATCAAAAGGTTGAAAATATTTCAGTAATTCCATTCAAAACGTGAAACTTGTACATTATATTCATGCAATGCACACAGACCAATGTATTTCCAATGTTCATTACATTTAAATTTGATATTCATAAGTGACAACTAATGAAAACTCCAAATTTGGTATCTCAAAAAATTAGAATATTCTGAAAAGGCTGAATATAGAAGACACCTGCTGCCACTCTAATCAGCTGATTTACTCAAAACACCTGCAAAGGCCTTTAAAAGGTCCCTCAGTCTTGTTTTGAAGGCACCACAATCATGGGGAAGACTTCTGACTTAACAGCTGTCCAAAAGACAATCATTGACACCTTGCACAAGGAGGGCAAGACACAAAAGGTGATTGCTAAAGAAGCTGGCTGTTCGCAGAGCTCTGTGTCCAAGCACATTAACAGACAGGCGAAGGGACGGAAAAAATGTGGTAGAAAAAAGTGTACAAGCTCTAGGGATAACCGCACCCTGCAGAGAATTGTGACGACAAACCCATTCAAAAATGTGGGGGAGATCCACAAAGAGTGGACTGCAGCTGGAGTCAGCGCTTCAAGAACCACCACGAGGAGACTCATGAAAGACATGGGATTCAGGTGTCGCATTCCGTGTGTCAAGCCACTCTTGAACATGAAACAGCGCAAGAAGCGTCTCGCCTGGGCCAAGGACAAAAAGGACTGGACTGATGCTGAGTGGTCCAAAGTTATGTTTTCTGATGAAAGCAAGTTCTGCATTTCCTTTGGAAATCAAGGACCCAGAGTCTGGAGGAAGAGCGGAGAAGCACAGAATCCACGTTGCATGAGGTCCAGTGTAAAGTTTCCACCGTCAGTGATGGTGTGGGGTGCCATGTCATCTGCCGGTGTTGGCCCACTCTGTTTCCTGAGGTCCAGGGTCAATGCAGCCGTCTACCAGGAAGTTTTAGAGCACTTCATGCTTCCTGCTGCTGACCAACTTTATGGGGATGCAGACTTCACCTTTCAACAGGACTTGGCACCTGCACACAGTGCCAAAACCACCAGCACCTGGTTCAAGGACCATGGTATCCCTGTCCTTGATTGGCCAGCAAACTCGCCTGACCTTAACCCCATAGAAAATCTATGGGGTATTGTGAAGCGGAGGATGCAGTACGCTAGACCCAACAATGCAGAGGAGCTGAAGACGACTATCAGAGCAACCTGGGCTCTCATAACACCTGAGCAGTGCCACAGACTGATCGAGTCCATGCCACGCCGCATTACTGCAGTTATTGAGGCAAAAGGAGCCCCGACTAAGTATTGAGTGCTATACATGCACATTCTTTTCATGTTCATTCTTTTCAGTTGGCCAACATTAGAGAAACAAACATTTTTTCATTGGCCTTTAGAATATTCTAATTTTCTGAGATACCAGATTTGATGTTTTCATTGGTTGTCACCTATAAATATCAAAATTAAACGTAATAAACATCGGAAATACATTGGTCTGTGTGCATTGCATGAATATAATGTACAAGTTTCACGTTTTGAATGGAATTACTGGAATATTTTCAACCTTTTGATGATATTCTAATTTACTGGCCAGCACCTGTAGATGGGATCTTTGTTGCGTTTGGTGATCCTGATCAGATACACGACCGGAGAGAGTGGTTTAGTTGTCAGGTATGGACCTGACCTTTCCTGCGAAGGGTTATTAACCAGTTTACCAGAGGTGACGTTTGTGTGACCAGAATTAGGAGCAAAATTTAGGTCAGAATGAGAGGCCCTCAGATCATGAGGAGTCATACTGCCCCCTGCTGGTTTCTTCAGACTTGTTTGTGGAAAAGAAAACACAGCATGCAGATTGTCTTAAGGCTCAGCAAAACCCGCTGAGCATGTTCTAACACAAAAGCCCTTAACCGCTTTCAGTTGGTCCAGAACTCTGCAGCGAGGCTCCTAACTGGAGCAAACAGAAGAGCACACATCACTCCTATTCTGATGTCTCTGCACTGGTTACCCGTTAACTTTAGAGTTCATTTTAGAGTCCTGACTAGAACTTTCAGGGCTCTACATGGTCAAGCTCCTCCCTATATTACTGAACTGTTAAAGCCTTTTGCTCCAACCCGAGCCCTCAGGTCTACCCACCAGAACCTTCTAGAAGTCCCAAAGACCAGATAGAAAAGTCGAGGTGATCGCTCCTTCCAGACTGTTGCACCCTGACTTTGGAATGATCTTCCTTTATCCTTACACAGCATTGACAGTCTGGACACTTTAAAAAAACAGCTGAAGACCCTTTTATTTAAAGCTGCTTTTACCTAAATCTTTTTTTTTCTTATTTTTAACTCTGTTAAATCTGTTGTTAATCTATTTCTGTCTTGAGGTCATTATGATTGTATAACTTTGTTTCGTTTTGTTTTGATCTATGTGAAGCACTTTGTGATACTATGTCTGTGATAAGTGCTATATAAATAAAATTTACTTACTAATTTGTATGCGCCAATAGAGGCTGAGGATCTCAGCATACGGGGGTGTAGATATTTGTAGGAGCTGAGAAAGAGGAGTAGGGCCAGGGCCTTTAATGTGGCTGACCCGTAGTCATTTGTAAATGACTGAACTTTATCTGCAGCCAATGAAACTGCTGGTTAACGGGGGTGATGTGACTTGAGATTTGAACCAGTCTGACTGACCTGATATCTGTTAACAGGATTCAGCCCTGTAACACATCCCTTGGCTTCCTGACCGGAGAAACGGCCGTGTGGTGCGACATCAGGATGAACCTGCAGCAGCCTGCTTCTCTCGTGCCCCCTGTCCACCCTGATGTACAGATGAAACCGCTACCCTTCTATGATGTGCTGGATGTTCTGATCAAGCCTTCCAGCCTAGGTCTGATTCTGTTTCCAGAAGGGTGATTTTGGTCCTATATGTTGGCTCTAACCACAGCAGCTTATTGGGTTATTGTGTGTGTGTGTGTGTGTGTGGGGGGGGGGGGGGGGGGGGTCTCATAACACCATTTATATTAGTTTCATCTAGACTAGAGCTGGGCTGGAATATAGATGGACGTTACCTACCCATATGCGCAGTAGCAACAGTTGCCCAGTTGATGGGGCAGCCTAATTTCTCCAGTTTCATTGATAGTATTATTCATTCCCTGCCATTATTTGTTATTGCTCATTTAAAACTGCAGTCTGAATTCTGAGAGCTGTCAGCAAGTACTAAGTGCTTACCGAGCAAGTATTAAATTAAAATAATAGGAATTACTTGCAAACACAAAGTATTTAAGTTTGGGACGTTGCTCCCGATCCGATTCCAAGTCGTTAAGAATCTGCCGAAACCGAGTCCCTATCCGATTCTTTATAAAGGCGTTAAGAAAAATGGAGAATACACTAGAGTTGTCCTTTAAGTTATTTTTAATCATTCATGTGTTTCTTCTTTATTTGTGTCGTTTCTTTATTGGTGTTGACATAAAACATCACTTGTTGAGGAAGTACATTATTATGAAACATGTTAATATTAAGAATATATATATGGGTAAATTAATTTACCAGATGTGTATTGGTGAAATTCTTCCAATACCATATGATATGTCATGATACAGGGGATGATGCCATGTGTATCACGATACAGGGGATGATGCAATACATATCACAATTCAGGGGACGATACGATATATCTCGATACAGTGGACAATACAATATATCTCGATACAGTGGACGATAGGATATATCATGCTACAGGGGACATGGGCTGGGCAAAATGATTATTTTTGTAATCGATTAATCTAGCGATTATTTTTTGATGCATCGATTAATCTAACGATTAATTTGTTAATTTGATTAGATTTTGATTAGATTAAGTTATAATTATTTGACTTGTATAGCAGTTTGATTATTACTAATTTATGTATCTCAATGAAATAAATGCAAATTTCTTCATTTGAACACATTTTAATAAAAAAAATTCAAAAATGAAGTTGTTGTAATAGTAGTACAATCTTATGTTAGAGATAACATTTAACAAAAAATTTAATGTTGTGCAAACTATTCATATAAATCAAGGAAAATTTATAACAAAAAATATATAAATAGCAGCAATGGCGTCTTTTAACAAACAAAATCTAACATTCACTTCGCTTTCTGCAAAAAAGTGTTGTTTGTTTTCAAAATAAAATCAATTTTGCCTTTTCTTTTGTTCTTCACAAGTAGTTATGCATTGTTGTTTTAATAAAAAAAATCCAAAATAAACTAGTTGTACAATCTTATTTTAGAGGTAGCATTTAACAAGAAATTAAATGTGCAAAACAACAAAAAATAAATAAAATATAAACCGCAGCAATGGCGTCTTTGAACAAAAAAAATAACATCCACTTTGCTCTTTTCAAAAAAAGGGCTCTTTAAAAAATAACATCCATTTTGCTGCCTTCTCTCTCTGTGTGTGTGTGTGTGCGCGCGTGCGTGCGTCCGTCCGTCCAATCATATTCATCACATGAAGCAGTTATGCATTGGTGGGCTTGCCCTTTTTTTGGTGACGATGTTTCCAGCAACAGAAAAAAGCCTTTCAGAGGGTGTTGGTGCGGCAGGTACAGCCAGATATGATTTGGCTCAAGTAGCCAGTGTGGGGAATCTTGTTGTATTATTCTTCCACCATGTAAGGGGGTCATTATCCCTTGGAATAGGTGCTTCCCCAAAGTACAACAGTACTTCTTTCCTCACTGTCTCATTTTCTCTATCCCCACCCTGGTCAATGTTTTCATTACAATCTTCCTCCTCAGAATCTGTACCCAACAACGTTTCCAACACAGACCTCTTCTTTGTTGGGGGACTTGCTGAGGCTTCCTGCCCCACAGTTGCCTGCTGAAGCTGTGATCTCTGCTCCCTTTTGAGGTCAAGTGCATCCTTCTGTACTCTTACTTGCAGTTTCAGAGCATCCTCTGGAGAAAGGAATTTCAGTTTACGAAAGCGTGGATCGAGGGCAGCAGCAATCAGTGACACATTTTTCCCATCTTCTTGAAATGCAGATACCTCTGGCTGCCACCTTGACATGATTTCCTCTTCTGCACTGTTCTGGAAAATGTTCACTGCAGCAGAATCAAAGGATTTGTTTTGAGTGGATTTCAGAAGACCCTTCAGCAGTGGGGGGAGAACAGAGGCTGTGACATAAGATTGTCCACTAAGAACATTAGTGGCTTGCTCACAAGGCTTGAGCACCTCCTTCATCTCACCCAGAAGAATCCACTGATCATTTTTCAGATCCAGGTACTGTTTCCCACGCGGTGTGACTTCTAGATCTGAAAGCGTCGCAACTACTGGCCATCTCTGTTCCAACAGACCTTCAATCATGTAGTATGAACAGTTCCACCTGACAGCTACATCCTGGATTAGTTTATGCTCAGCTGTACCCATCTGTTTTTGCTTCTCCTTAAGCTTGATGCTAGCTGGCTCACTTTTCCTGATGTGCTTTACGAGGCCCCGTGCAGCTGATAGTGCCTTATCAATCTTGGGGTCTTTCAGTGCATGGTTTACAACCAGTTGCAGTGTATGCCCAGCACACCGATAGGATACCACTCCAAACTTCTCTTCCAGGATGTGGAGAGCTGCAACCATGTTACTTGCAGTATCATGCACAATGGCAAGGACATTATGCAAGGAAATGTGGAATTTTTCTGCCACCTTCGCCACCCAGGAGGCAAGGTTTTCTGCAGTGTGGCGCTCTTCAACTGGGAGTGTTGTTAATTTGAAGGAGAGAAGATCCCAATTGTCATTAATGAAATGACAAGTTACTCCTAAGTAGGACTCTGTGACTAGACTTGTCCAAGCATCAGTGGTAAAGGAGATTTTGGATGAGGCCTTTTTTAGTTCGTTCCTCAGTTTCTCAACTGAAGTTTGATACTTTCTCTCCATCATGCTTGTAAAATGGCGCCTAGGTGGCAGAGTGTAACCTGGTTGAAAAGTGGTCAGCATTTCTTTGAATCCTTCACCCTCAAGTGGCCTCATGTCTTTCAGAATCATATGGGCCATTCCCATCTGTACCGGGTCGGGCCGGGTAGCGTAGGTTGTTTACATATCTGGGTGGCCTGGTATTTTTCCGGGCCAACCAAGGCTCTTTCTCAGCCCTCTTCTCGAGGGGGTCTGCTTCAGGCCGACCAGGGCCAACACACCCACTGCTGACAGCAAATTCACACCTTCCATTAGAGCAAGCCTCTGATTGGTGGGAAGAATCAGCCCACATGGGCTTAAGACAAGGATGTGTGGAATCAACCGGGCCAGGCTGGGGCCGACTGGGGCTACCCGGCCCGGGCCGACCCAGTACAGATGGGAATGGCCCAATAGATAGGACGCTCTCAGTAAGTAGAGCCACCTCCTGGGGGGTGCAGGGCGTTCTTTTCTGACAGTAGTCCTCCAGACTTTTCTGTTTGTTCCTGAAAACATAAATCACACAGACAACACACAGATAAATTAAAATAATTACAAAAATATTTATGTAGAAAGCATCAAAATAATAATTTGAAGATCTGTATTTCTGTGTTTTCTCAAAATATTTAATCTATAAGATTTGTTAAAAAAGAGGTTGTTAACACAAAATGCTGCACATTTTTTGTAGTCATTAGATGGTGCAACTTAGATCTATAAGATCAACCAGCTGGAGGAGCATGATTCAAACAGGACATAACTTGATAATCAAGAGTCCTTTGTCATTTTGCTTTTGCAAGAACTTCAACAATACTGTAATAATGTCCACGACGGCTACATTTAGCAGGTGGTACATTGTCTTTGTTAACATTTTTACTGCGGCTAATTAGCGCTCTCTCACATTATCAGCTCTCGCCGATTCTCATAATCAGCACGACTCATTTGGCCATCATGAGCCACAAATAAAAACCAGCAAAACGGATAACCGCTGCTGCTATATGTTACTACTAAGCAGCTTAAATGAGGGTTAGTGAGTTCCAGGGGTTGAGTGTTTATCTTTGTGTGTGAGTGGGTCTGCTTGTGTGTGTGAGTGAGTGCATGGCTACGTGGGGGCGTTTGGATGTTATAAAACAGCGTTAGTGAAAAAAAAGTTGAAAACTTACGGTGTTTTTTCGTTTGCAGAAGCTGCTCCTGGATGCCTTCGTTTGAGGTGCTGGTGCATAGCTGTCGTGCTTTTATGATAGGCCATTTCCATTTTACACAGCCGGCAAATGAGTGAATCGCTTCCCTTTCTGTTAAAATAGTCCCATACTTTTGAACTGCGAGTTCGGGTTGAGTGATTTAAGTCGACTGCCCCGCTCTTGTTGCCACTACTCGCCACTGCCATGTTTGTTTTTGAACGTGATGACGCATCGACGGAAATTATTTGCGTCGACGTATTTTACGTGTCGATGTAATCGATTACGTCGACGCGTCGTCCCAGCCCTACAGGGGACAATACGATGTATCACGATACAGGAGACAATACGATATATCACGATACATGGGACAATACGATATATCACAATACAGGAGACAATACGATATATCACAATACAGGAGACAATACGATATATCACGATACAGGAGACAATACGATATATCACAATACAGGAGACAATACGATATATCACGATACAGGAGACAATACGATATATCATGATACAGGAGACAATACGATATATCACAATACAGGAGACAATACGATATATCACAATACAGGAGACAATACGATATATCACGATACAGGAGACAATACGATATATCACGATACAGGAGACAATACGATATATCGTGATACAGGAGACAATACGATATATCATGATACAGGAGACAATACGATATATCACAATACAGGAGACAATACGATATATCACAATACAGGAGACAATACGATATATCACAATACAGGAGACAATACGATATATCACGATACAGGAGACAATACGATATATCATGATACAGGAGACAATACGATATATCATGATACAGGAGACAATACGATATATCACAATACAGGAGACAATACGATATATCACGATACAGGGGATGATAGGGTGTTATTATTAGCAATTATTTAGACCGGATTTATCGTAGGAATAAACAGTCCAAACTGATACGTAACATGTTTAACATGAGGTATCTGCAACATAATAGAGGGATTTACATTTCAGTGGTGGAAACAAAGCCCACTGCACACTGCTGCCAACTAGCGGTCGGAGTCTAAATTGCTCCAAAAGAAAAGAAAATACACAATTGTTTGTATGTAAAATCTTCCTACAATTATCAGCTTTTGAATATCGATGTAATATCACATGAAAAAAATATCACCGTATATTGCCATATCGACATTTTCTCACATCCCTATCATTTACCTTTTACTTTAAGAAACGTGTTGGAATTCAGAGTAAATTTAAAAGTAGCCTTGTTGCTCATATTTTAAATTAGAAATGCTAATTTTAATTACGTGATTGGGAATCGGGCTAGATCGCATGTTTTTGAAAGGATCGGAATCGGGAGAAATAAATCGGATTTACCCTTTTAAAACAACAAACATGACTTTTTAAATTCATCCTGAGAGAGATTTTCAAAATGAACAAAACATAGCTCAGTTTTAATTTCACTAAGTGCCTCTACATCATCAATATTTGTTTCTTGTATGAAAACACCACAGTAACATCAGGCAAGGACTCAGACACTGTGCTGCTTTTAGCAAGCCTGCTAACACAGAGCTAACGTGTCTTTTCAGCAGAACTAAGATATCTGCATCTTGGTAGTATTTTAAACCAGACAGCAAAGGCAGAGCTACAGACACTTGTAATGTGTGCAAACTGGGTTTTCAACATGCTGGACAGGACACAACTCCATGATTTGCTGCCTTCAAACAAGCTACTTTCACTGTCGGCTTTTCCCTTCGAGCGTCAAAAAAGCAGACCACTGGTCTCGTCCAGTGTGAAATTATGCTGCTATCTTAGCATTTTTGCTGTTCGTAGACTATTTCTTGGTTTCCTAAAGTATCCTGGTTTAGCTGAATTGCTGCTGTGAACCGAGCATGGTCAGTTTTTTTATGGTGGCGCATCAGTGTTGAACACAGCACTGCCTTTTCCACCTGGTTAAATGCCCAGCTTGCACACTTGTTTTTTGTTGGTTTAAAGGGGCATTATGGAAGTTTGACAGCCAAAACATGTATAGAAATAATACATTTCTTCTTAACACATTCTCCTGCAATTAGGGATGGGTACCTTTGACACTTGAATCGATCCGGTACTAATTCCCGGTACCTACGAATCGATACCGGTACTTAACGGTACCAATTTTCGATACTTTTGAGTGTTTATTATTTTAATTCTCTTTTATAATTAAATATATATTTTTCTCAATATATAACAATATTTGATAAATATCACGATAAATAACATTCAACTGTTTGTATTTTAACATCGTCCTTGTAGTTTTATAAGCTGATAATTAAACTGAAGCAAACATCTTTACTGTGAACTAAATTTACTGTGTATCTTCATTCCTTTTGCCGTCTTTTTTCATTTGATTTTTCCTACTGGGAAGTTAGAATTTCCAAGGAGAAAGTGAACGCACCATTAGCTGATAACAACGGTGGCAATGGAAGCTAACATATCAAGCTAACGTTATCTTTAACAGTTTATTTAACTGCTGGAGCAGATTAAAACGATGATGCCTCACACTTAGATCGTTGTCGCTGGTTTCATATTCACCCAATCACCGGTCACATTTAGTAAAGTGAAGCCAAACTTTAGAGCGCGTTCATGTTCTTCTAGTTGGAAATTCGGAGTTCCAAGGAGAGAGCGAACGCACCGTTAGCGAAACGGAAGCTAACATATCAAGGTAACGTTATCTTAAACATTTTATTTACCTACCGGAGCAGATTAAGATGAGGATGTCTCACTTAGATCGTTGTCTGTCGCTGGTTTTATCACCCAGTTACCCGTCACATTTAGTGAAGTGGACCCAAGCTTTAGCGTGCGTTCTTCTTTCTACCATGCTGCTCTGTTTACAACTCGCTCTCAGGGACCGACGACATAACGCTCTTGCGCATGCGCAGCTTTCTTGGCAAGTTCTCGTTATGAAGGACGGGTACCGAAACGAGGCACCGTTTGAAATGACGTGAATCGGTGCTCGGTCGGTACTGTGGAATTCGGTCGCTACCTTAAAAAGTACCAAATTCGGTACCCATCCCTACCTGCAATGCTCTGGTCCTGTAGAATGAGCCCTGACATTTTTACTGTGATTGCCTGTTTTTCTGTAAAATCGCAGAAAAAGAGAGCTGCTCGGGTCGAGCAGGCTGCTTCACGCGCGTTCACGCTCAGGCATAGCCAGCACCGTTCTTTGAACGTTGTTTTAGCTGTGATCAAGGATATAAATGCTACAAATACAATAGGTGCCACTGGTGATTTAGCTCGCCTAGAAAAATTTCGGGCTTTCGTGCATAAGACCCAGGTTCGATTCCGGCTGTGAACATGGTTGTTTCAGAATTTCTTTTTTACATTAATGCTATATTTTTTACAGTAAGATGCCCACATTTTTCTTTGAGACTCGCCGAACGGCATTGAATTCACAGATAAAAAAGATGTGGGTTCAACTTTCATTTTGGAACACTTTTTCAATCAAGGGAAGGGAATGATCTGAGCATGCAGGAGGACTGACCCATCATAAACCTTTGTCGGCAGTGCTGAAGAGAAAGGTACAGAACCAAATTATTTAATTAATTAGCTGCGCGTTCTCCTGACCTCTGTCCTCTGGGCCGCACATACACACACGCACGCACGCACGCACACACACACACACACACACACACACACACACACTCACGCACGCACGCACGCACACACACACACACACACTCACGCACGCACGCACGCACACACACACACACACACACACACACACACACACACACACACACACACACACACACACACACACACACACACACACACACCTAGCTGGAGGAGGACATAAACACACACACACACACCTAGCTGGATGAGGACATAAACACACACACACACCTAGCTGGAGGAGGACATAAACACACACACACACACCTAGCTGGATGAGGACATAAACACACACACACACACACACACACACACACACACACACACACACACACACACACACACACACACACACCTAGCTGGAGGAGGACATAAACACACACACACACACCTAGCTGGATGAGGACATAAACACACACACACACCTAGCTGGATGAGGACATAAACACACACATACACACACACACACACACACACACACACACACACACACACACACACACACACACACACACACACACACACACGGGACTGTCAGCTCTCACACCTCTGTCAAGCTGACGTCAGCTTCACAGAGCTTCGTCTCAGCTGTTATTTTCGTTAAGGAGTGTGCACGCACAGCATGCTCGTGCACGAGCCTCCTATTGAAGCTGCCGTTACGCTTTTGGCCTGAGGGGGCAATCGCGAGCATAAAAATTCAAAACTCTGTAAAGTTCCTTTAAATACATCTGGATTACAGACAACTACGCCCTGTGTTATTTAACTAGACTTACGCCGTTAAGAACACGGATGTAGAGGAACTTGTTGAATGGGAACTTGGGAATTGTTTTCCGTTTGGAAATCTCAGGATGAATGTAAAAAGTCATGTTTGTTGTTTTATATGGTTAAATCAGAGCATCCCTAATTTAAGATACAATCTCTCATATTCTAAATCTGGATATTACAAGGAGCTGCATCTGCACTTGGCGCTACAGTCATTCTGCGGTCTACGGTCTTTTGTTTTCTCACGTCGTCCTTGCTGAAGCCATAATGTTGTCAAACGCCGTGGGCTGGGCAGCAAGCGGCGCTGACCAGAGAGCAGCCGCGGACAGCCACGAGTAGTGGATGAAGCAGAGCTACGAGCTGCCAACAGCCTGCTGCTTCCATAATTGAACCAATCTCCATTTCCTCATGTTTCCTTTGTTACAGCCTGGGTGGGCTGGGGTCATGTGACTCATAGCTCTGACGTGGCCTCTCCTAGTCTGTCTCAAGTCGTGGACATCAGCAACCTAGTCACAATTTTTCCTTTTTTAAATACCGTACATATCAACATGGGCAAAATGACGTCGGTAAGAAACAGAAACTTCTGCAATGCTAAAATCCAGGTTTACCGCCCAGCCCTAGTGTGTAAAACTGGATTGAATCCTACACCTTAAACTTTATTATGTCCTTGTTATGCTATGATGCAAAGTTACATGACTTTATAATGAATGTGTTGGTAGGAGCGAGTACTGTGCAGAGGTACCACCAAGAGAAGTATTTCATCTTTGCCCTGACACCACAGCAAGTTCGAGAAGTGTGCATTTCCCGGTAGGTCTGTCTGGTGTACATTATCAGTCATTTCTGATCTAAAGAGTTAAAGGAGCCATATTGTAACTTTTTACCGTCTTAATTGTTATTTCCTCATGAGTAATACGTTTTTGGCTGCATTCATGCATTTTCTGGTCTCAGCTGGAAATTTTCAGAGTATTTGGAACGGCCTGCAGAAGCCTTGATGGAAACAAGCTGGTTTTCCAGGAGTACTACTCAGAGTAACTCGGACAGGTTCAGCTCGGCCCGACCGCTGTTCCCAAGGGCACGGTTCGGTATGCTCCCTCTACATTCTTCCCTATTTTTAGTCCCTGCTCCATTGAGGTTCATGCCAAGGTTGAATCAAGCGGGCACCGTGACTCTGGCCACCAGTTGGCTTGCACCCACTTCCTGTCACGGACGTGGCATGGGAACAAAACTCCACTCAGATGGGCTGATTCAAACCACGCTGTACGGAGCTGTTTCAGGCTGAGTAGTGCTCCGGGAAAACTAGCTCAAGTGTGTCATCAGGCCCTGCTCCACCCCCTGAAGCTAGTCTCAGACATGGAACCTTCCTCCCCTGGAAATGGGTCTCTAACGCCCACTTTCTCATAGTTGTGGGCATAGAGCGGTTGATTTCATGGTGCACCTTTGTGTCACAGATGACTGCTTTAAACCTCCACCAGTACCAAAGTGGATATTCTGAATAATTACTCATGCATTGGTGACGAAACACTGCTGTTCAACCATGAGTCCTGTCCACAAAGATGCACGTAAGGGCCGGCTCAGGACATGCATGTTAAGCGACTATTGACTTGTAACGGACTCGGTGGTCCAGCGGTTCGAGTGACTGACTGGTATATTGTTTTGCACCTGTTTGATTCCCAGTCTGGGCAGGGTTAGGGTTAGGGTTCCCTTCCACTGGAAACTGTTTCAAATAAAAGGACTAATCTGTTAGTTTATGTAGCCAGTGTGAGTCCATGTGAGCTGAACAGAGTAAATCAACTAAATGCTGCTTGGAAACGACCAGATTCAAAGATCTTTAGACACACAAAAGCTGAAAATGCTTTTCATGCTGCTTGAGCTTGAACAAATTACTGCAGACACCGGGAGTCGGACGGCGTCAGCACATGGCAAAATGGTACAGGAGGCAGGCGCTTAAACCGCTGGACTACCGAGGCCAATGCAACAGTTAAATGGTTTGTCAGAGCTGGTGTGGGCGGAGCTCTACTGAAACTAACCATCTTATTTCCAGGTATAAATTCAGGCTCATGAAAAGAACTGCTGTCTAAGATAAATGGCATCTGAATACTGCCAGCCGTAATATTTTATCGCACATTGTGCCTAAAATAGCAGGATGTGGCTCCTTTAAATCAAATGCAGCTGTGCCTTCTTCTTTCTGAGGGTGTTTTACCTCTTATGGAAGAGTAACGGTTTTACTGAAGTCCTTTAGATAAGAGGCAAAACATTCCCTCCTTTGGATTAAAGCCGTTGACCTTGTGTGTTCCCAGGGACTTCCTCCCATGTGGCAGAAGAGACTATATGGTTCAGATTCAACTGAGGTGAGGGCTTTTACAACAAAGAGGATCAGAACTTAAACTGGTAGATTAGGTCAGGCCTACAGGCAGCCTGGGAGAGTTGTTGGTTCACTTAAACTGATTTTAAACCAAAACCTTCCATCAGATAAACTCAAATGTCATTTTATTTTCTTGGACAAAAGATGAGTTGTGTAAACTAAGGTGCAGTGGCCATTGTTTCTGTGCACACGTTACATAAAATAACAACAGCCTCAGAGGTTAACTGTGCGCTTGATCCTGCTGTGACTTAAACGTTTCCCTTGTGTTTTCAGATTCTGCCTGTCAGAGACCAGTTGTCCTCAGGAGGACAACTACCCCAACAGTCTTTGTGTAAAGGTCAATGGAAAACTGTTCCCTCTGCCTGTAAGTCCTGCATCCTGTCTACAAAACAGCAACATCTCTGTCTGGTTCTTCTGAAGCAGAAGGTCCTCCAAAGCATGCAGCTGCTGAGACCTGGGCCCTCATTCATCAAGCTGTCCTGTTTTCCTTTCTACTAATGAAATTTACAACGTTCAGTCAAAATCCTGATTTATGAAACGTGCAGAGGCCTCTCGTACGCATGGTCCTTCGCACTCGTCTGATGATGGATCCCACCTGTGCGTACCCAGGTGCTCGTGTCCGTTCTCATTCATTTACATATAGAAACACCCTCAAGTAACCATATTTGGTCACGTTATGTCCTCAGCAGGTGATGGGATTCCCTGGGTCCCCCCCTCAAAAAAACCCCCAAAAACTTTATTGACAGCGAGATGGAGACACTGGCTGTTAAAAGTGCAAAAGAACCAAACAAGCTGCAGAGGTTATAAACGCGCTCGAGACAGTGGAATCTGATAAACCGTAGAGTAACGGGTTCGTTCTGGCTGGCGTTAGCTTTATTAGGATATGTTGTCTGAGAGTGCAGCCTCTGGGCTGTCATTCAGTCTGGTTACCTTGGCAACGCAGCGTGTATGAACAGGGAGCGGAGGAGGTTCTGGGGGGTTCTCATAGTAATGAAATAAAATATGAACTGGAATCGGTTTTGTGAGGTTTGTCTGTTGCACCACAATGGTCCCGAATCCCAGCACAGCTCCAGACGGATCTCCTTTGGGGAGATTGGTGCACTCACGGAGAACGCGTTACCTCCAGAGTGCACGCTCTGCCAAATCAGCCATGATGATGTCAGATTCCCGTCGGTCACATGTGTCTTTTATTGTTGTGTGAAAAAGCAGTTTTTCCACTGACTTAATTATTTATTGAGTAAAAACCTTTATGGATGAGGAACATGTGTGGATGACTGAGACCTTCAGTACTGCGGTTCTCTTGTTCTACCACTAGATCGCATGGTCAGAGCTGTTCTCATATTTAAGAACATTTCTACACACAAGTACAAACTGGTAAATACTGCACAATGTGTAAAATCTGTCCTACGCACGAAATACGCACAGATCTGTTCGTAAGTACGGTTGATAAATGAGGGCTCTGGATTGTGGACTTCTGTTTTAGAATAGCCAAAGAAAACCAAGGCAGTCTGAAATGTTCCATTAAGGCTAAGACTTTTCTGCCTGCAGGGTTATGCACCACCCCCAAAGAATGGTGTTGAACAGAAAAGACCAGGGAGACCACTCAACATTACCTCCCTTGTTAGACTCTCGTCTGCTGTACCCAATCAGATTTCAGTGACGTGGGCACATGAAATGGGAAAGGTGAGAACTGAAGGCCTCATTGGTTTCTGCTGAGTTGTTGGGGTGGGGTTCGGGGGGCCACAAAAATGGGGTCTGGCCCATTGAGTACCGCTGGTTTGGAATGAAGCAAATGACAACAAATATCTCAAGAATATTCAGTCAAACACAGCTGGACTTGTTTATATGTCTTTGAATAAGTCTGAATTATTATCCAAGAGGCTTCATCAGTTCATTTTCAAGATCAGGCTCAAAGTAGTTAAGTTAAAAAATAATGTACGTTAAAAGTCTGTGCTGTGAAAAGTAATATGGGGTGGCGGTGGTGTTCGATTGCTTTTACTTCAGATACCTCAGACTGAGATGTAGGAGAATATTCAAACGACAATGTAGAGTAAATGACGGGTTCTAAGTATACCAAAATAAGAACATCTCACCTACAACCACAATATCTCTGCCTTTGAAACAGTTGATGACATCTGCCCTTTGCTCTGCCCAGCATTCCTTAATGGTGTCCACACAGTAGGTGTCCTGGATGGCATAAAACCACCCACCATTGTCCATCCCCAGGTTCATGAACTCCAACAAGAGGGCAATTTTGCTGTAGTTGCTTCCAGAGAGCAGAATATTATGGACTCTGTTGGACAGATAACATCAGGAATGAAGCCAGCTGTCGCAGCTAGTCTTCATAAAGAATGAAGGCACGCCTCCCAATGAGATCTTCGTCACATTGCACATCTCCTGTCAGAGATGGTAATAAATCACAAAGGTACTATTTAGAGGCCGGTCAAAAGAAGTTCTTATTTGCAACTTTACATATACATTTATCTCTCCCAAGTTAGCAGATTTAACCAAACTAAACTGCATCCCACTTTTAAAGAAAGTGGAAGATGATCTTGCAAGATGGAAATCCTTACCAATATCACTCATGGGGAGGGATGCTACAATTAAAATGATGGTCTTACCCACAATAAATTACTTATTTTCAATGATCTCAAACAAACCTCCATCTGACTGGTTTAGGTCTCTGGACTCCTCAATCACTAAATTCCTTTGGCAGGATAAACCTCCACGAATGAGCTTAAAACGCTTCAGAAGATCAAAGATAGAGGAGGACTGGATCTACCCAACTTTTATTATTATTTCTTAGCCAACAGGCTGCAATATATACCAAGATGGTTGCCGCAATGTATGTGTCAGGTGGAGTCTTGGACTCCTCCCCTCTCCTGGGACTTCTTGTGCTACTACACATCTTCGTCTACCCTCCCCCTGCCACATTTGGCGTGGAGTGTGGTGCCAATGCATGAGTGTTTGCGGCTCCCGGGTCATGGGGTTTAATATTTTTGGAGTCTGCCTGATTGATCCCAGTGGCTGCCTGGTGGGATCTGAGTCCCTGGGCTATGTTGGATCCCGGCGGGGATGGTCGCTCCCTGGGTCCCGGGTTGCTGGGTTCCGGGCTCAGCTGGCTTGGGGGTGGGAGGCTGCGGGCGAGCCTGTGGGCTTGCCGCTGATATCTTCCGGGACTCTGCCGGCTGCTGGTTGTGGGCCCCCGGGGCGCTCCTCTGCGCCTCTCGAGAGCGGGCTGGGGCTTTTCTGGTTACAGTCTCCCTGGGGTCCCTGCGCTCTGGGGCAGCTCCTGGATCTCTGGGACTTGGAGCTCCCTCTGTCTTCTACACATCTTTGGGGGGCAGATCTGTGGTCCCTCACACTCTCTATTGGATGCTCCTATAGAGAAACCTTACATAAACAAGCGCGTGTACACACACAGGTGCTCACATGGTGCCCTCACAAGTATGGACTTGGGCACGTTCAACACATGTCCGTCAAAATCCAAAAACCTTTTTCATCCAAGGTTTTAAGACACATTTACACATGCTGTTCAAACGAATTTTGCCTCTGGCTGATATCTTTAAATGAGAGAGTGAACCCACTACCAAGGATGAACTCTAACTTTAAAAATCAGCTGCTCTAAATAAGCATGAAGGTCAGAGAGGAGCTCTAGGATGGACATGGATAAAGGAACTGTAATGTAGAGGTAAAGTAGGGCAGGGCCAACGTTAGCAGCTGTCATACGCTCCATTTGACATGTTTGACTTTCATTTAGCGTGTTATGTGACAGGTTAGAGCACAGTCTCATGTTAGAGTTTTGTCATGAGAACATTGAGATACCTCACATACTGATGGCATCTAAAAATGAACATTTTTCTTTCAAAATAAAGAATAATTTTAATCACAGTTGAAACGTACAATCCTAGAAAAACCTCGTCCAATCAATGTGCACGCCCTGTTCTCACTGATTGGATAGAAATCCTTCCATCAAACTGTGTGTGTGTCCGTGTGTGTGCGTGCACACACGAGCGTGTTGTGAACTGGTGTTGTGGTTTTGCACTGATGTAACCATCTTTACGCTGACAATAATGTAACTAAGTAACTTTTACGTTGAGTACATTTTATTTACGATACTTTTCACTTTTACTTGAGTAAAAATTTAGGCAAGTACCTTTACTTGTACTTGAGTAAAAATTATCAAAGTACTGGTACTCGTACGTAAGTAGGAAATTTTAGTACTCTTTCCACCTCTGGTGATTTATTATCGTGTGATTGTTCAGTAAAACAATGTTGATTTTATGTTTCTTCAAGTTGACGCAGTGACAGCTTGCTCTTGTTGTATTGTTGTGTGTTGTTTTTCTCTTTCTGCAGCTCTAGAAGCAGACTCTTGTTCATCATTGATTTGTTTTTTGTGGACCCCCCAATCCCCCATCCTCTGTCTCCGTGTCTGGCCGGAATTATAAAGCATTCAAAAACAATAACAATAAAGTTTTAAGTATCAGGCGTGACTAGGGTGGAGCATCGATTGGAACCGGTTCCAACTGTTAGTTTTTCCCGGAATCGTTCAAAGTTTTTTATTTCGATTCCTAGAATGCCGACCGGAAGAGGAATCCGCGGCCGATCTCCGTGAAAAATAAACGTGATCTGCAAATTGTGATCAACGCTTTTCAGAGCTGATCACACCAGCTGTCCCCCCTCCCCCACCCAGATATAAACAAATGCATCTGCTGAACTTTTGCTCCATAATGTAAACTTTAACTCCTGCAGCGTAGAGGAAACGTGTTAAAATACGTCAACACGGTGGATTTAATAGAAGCTTTAAAGAACAAACTCTGGACGGTGTGAGGAGAGTTTGTCTCACTGCAGAAATAACAACACACACGGAGCGTCAGCAGTAGCTGCTCACCAACTGGTGTGTGTGTGTGTGTGTGTGTGTGTGTGTGTGTGTGTGTGTGTGTGTGTGTGTGTGTGAGAGAGAGAGAGAGAGAGAGAGAGAGAGAGAGAGAGAGAGAGAGAGAGAGAGAGAGAGAGAGAGAGAGAGAGAGAGAGAGAGAGAGAGAGAGAGAGAGAGAGAGAGAGAGAGAGAGAGAGAGAGAGAGAGAGAGAGAGAGAGAGAGAGAGAGAGAGAGAGAGAGAGAGAGAGAGAGAGAGAGAGAGAGAGAGAGAGAGAGAGAGCGAGCGCATCAGAAGGCTGAACAATAACCTGTAGAATAATTAAAGTCATCATGCTAGAGCAGCTTCTCTGTGGTGGACCACACCAGCTTCTGCCACCATAAATAATAATAATAAATCACACACAACGTTGTGAACATTTTAATTTCCTTTCTGAACTATTTCTGTTGAGAGTTTTAATGTTTAAAATCTGTTAGATTGTTACGGACAGCAGCTACATTTAAGTTTCACTTCCTGTTGTGACTGAATGCTGCTGCAGCATGGAGGTGTAGTTCTCAGTCATCCTGGACGTGATCATCCTGAGAGTTTTAGCTGAAAACAGCTGCACGTTTCTGGATATGTTGGAGACATTTAGCCTCTCATCCCAGAGGCTTCTTCCAGACTTTGGTTGTGGTCAGAAACAAACACACTGGTTGTGCTGCAAGTCTTTTTCTTTTTTCTCCAAAACATGTTTTTGTCTAAATGAGGGTGATGTTGTTGTTCATAGAGTTAAAATTCATGTTGAAGTTAAGATTATTTCATCAAGTAGGACCCGTGGTCAGCTGAATCACCTTTGGATGCGTAAAGGTGACTGTAATGCTGCACCCGTCCTACAAATTCATGAATGGATGGATATTAAACAAACTGGCATTTCCTTTAGTTTAAAGTGCTGGAACAGCTTTCTCATTCAGAGATGCTCAAATGGAGACATTTAGTTTCCCCTTGTTGCAATTGTCTCAATGCCATCTAAACAGTTTGTGCTGAAATTGTACAGTCATTGATCATAGTTCCTGATACTTTTTGTGTCTCTGTTTCCAGTTTATCAGTTAGAATGAATAATGAACTGACTGTGTTATGAGTCAAATATGTAACAGAAAACTGTGACGGATTACCTACCGTACACAAAGACCCGGGACGAAGTCCTCATCTGAACGGTCAAAAGGAGCAGAGTCAACCTCATCAAATTCACCTTCTGACCAGTCAATGCTTTCAGAGCAAAGTAGATATAATGGAAATGAGCACAATAACTATGAACTTGCATGCTGTTCCTCAATGTCCAAATCCACACCCGGGACAGATTGGGGATTTTCCTGTACACTCATGCCCTGCAGGCTAAACCAAAAATAAAAGGCTAATACAAGTTGATTTACCTACGAAAGCATTACTCTATACAGTATCCACTTTAAAAAGAAAATACTAAAGAAAAAATAAACTCAACAAGATACAGGTCAAAGACAGCAGACTGCTTTTGTACTCTAGGCATCCCATGTCTGAGGGTGTCTTCTCCACTCTCCCCTGGCAGATGTTCTTTATAAAGAGTAAAGGCCTTTTTATTCATATAAACATCAAACTGACATCACTGCATGCTAGCTTGACATAGGTGTTTGTTTCTAGACCTAGCTCAGTGTGTCCCCTATAGACTCAGCCACGCCTGAAACTCAAGCACAACGGGGGAAAAAAATCTTACCCCCCACCCCCGCACAATACCTCAACGGTCATCCGTCTCCCCACCCCCCACAGCAGACGCACAGCTGGAAATACTTCCGTTTTTTCTGTTTCCTGGTTGTGGAGGTAGATGGGCCATGATCAGTATTCTCATATCTAGGATCAACGTCACATAATCAACACAAGTATGGCAAAGTACAGACTGGTAACATTAGCCGTTAGCAACCGAGTTGGCTTACCTATCCATGAGAAAATGAGCAATTTCTGCTTGGGTTTTGATGCTGTGAAATTTTTTTATTTGGGTCCACTGGTCACAGGTTTCACCTAAACTCACTCTGGTTTAGTATCTTTTTTGGTTGCTCCTCTTCTGAGAAGGATAATGACATCTTCTGAACTCAGAAGCAACTGCTTGACTAGCATTGTCAGCCATTTTCCAAAGAGCCAGCCTCGCCTCGCTGACTATTTGGCATCCCGCAGTGGTGCCCTCTATTGGCTGGTAGATGTAAACATAACCCAAGTGTTGTGCCCGTCAAAATAAAATTTAGATTATTTAATTTTTTTAATATAACTTTTTAACCCTTCCACTGAACTCTTTGTAAAATACCCGTAGAACAGATCAGCTTTGCTATTCCTCGTTTTTTAAAATAAGTGGGGAGATACGCCTTTGGGGTTAAAGCTCCTCAGGATTGGTGGTGTTGTTGTTTTTTTTTAATAAACCAGGTTACCTTGGGAGAAATCAAATGCACAGAGGTGAGAGAATAATATTGTTCTGTTTTTTCTGCAGAGGGAGAAATGCGAAGCAGCAAAAACGTACTTACCCAACAGCTGTAGTTCACAAGTCTCAGAGGCACAAACATCCTTCTGTTCTCTTTATTCTGTTACACCACACCCATCAACACCCAGCTCATAGGGAGTAGACATCTTTTATCACGCGGAACATTGTTGCAACGGCTAGTTTCATTTCTTTATCACTGTGAGCCGGTCATCAATCAATCAATCAATACTTTTTTAATCCCAGAGGGATTCCACAGGAAAGAGGAACATCAGGGTCTGACAGCACACTCATTCACTTCATTTCATGAAGTCATTCACACAGAGGAGAAAAATAGTGATACATAAAAACAAAATTTGAATAATAATACTGCATTTGTATAAACATTTCCTAACATTCCCCCCTGAAATGCAGTTTTATAACTGATAAAAATTACTTGTAAAGAGTATTTAAAAAGTATTAAGATGATGTACAACAAAAAAATTGCAAAATAGTTAGCAATCCCAAAAGAGCTGCAAAATAGCTAGCAACTGTGTAAAGGTAAGTAAATGTATAAAAGATAACAAACATATTCAAAAATGTAATAAAAGTAAGCTGAACATAAAAGTAGCTAAACATCCTTCAAATAACAGCTACAGGATATGTAGTTTACATTATTGAAATCATCACAGAATCGGCTTCATTTAAGCTTTATTAAGCCTTGGTTTAATCTTCTTCCTCAAGGTCCTCCCTCTGCTGCAAAAGGGAATGTTGTACCATAGCATTAGTCATCATTTTGGTCACCATGCTTTTCAGGCAAGGAAGTACACATCCTATTAACAAGCAAAACAAGAGAAGAATTGCAATCAAAGGCGTTAGAAATTTCAACAGGATTTGATACCAACTTCCAGTGGTCAACCAGTTCATGAAGTCTCAGGATTCTCCAGTAGACTCTTGTGACTTCAGGAAGTCACCTAAACGTTTGACTCGGTCATGTATCAGGGTCCAATTGTCGTCTGTAGAAGGGAGGTAGGTGCAGCGGTGTTCACCAAATTACCGTACACAGACCACCTTCAGATGCAAACAGGGTGTCCAGAGCGATTTGATGTTGCATTAGCATGGTCCTCATAGCTTGTTTTTCTGGATCGTCGGCCAGGAGGGCAGTGATGTCTTCCAGGATGGCAGTGATGTTCTCTAGGGTCCACCAGACTTCGTTCATACGCTTCATCAGGTCGGCTATGCCAAGGTTTGGAATGATGGTGTAGAAGATTCCTTTTGCGTCGTTGTAGGGTGGGGTGCACCCGCCATTGTTGGAGAATGGGCGGAAAGCCTGGACAGGCTTGAACTCTCTTCTTCAGCTCTGATGTCTTCAGAGATTCCCCTTCCTCTGGGATGATGTAGGAGGAAGGTTGTAGTCGAGCCAAGCTACAGGTACCACACCAATCGTTGGGCAAGTAGAGGAAGAGAGTGTCCAGATGTATCCATCAGGGGTCCCCATCCCAAAGGGTGAGGGAACCTCGAGAAAATGTTCATGTGTGTTCCATGGAGGATGGAAAGGTTGACCGGTCACTACAAGGCTTAAGAGGGTGACATTTATATAGAGAATCCCAAGAAAGTTGGGTTTTGTGGTTAACCAATGTGAATTTTTAGCAACAGGATTCCATCCGTTAAGTAGGAGGATATGATCACAAATGGAGGTTCCTAAGAGAAAGGCCTGATTTGTACAGGTCATGGAAAAACAGAAGGGATCTTTTCCTGTAAGGCAAAGGAGGTGTAATCCCTGAGCAATTGTGATGTTTGTAGAGGTGGAATAGTTAGTGGGGCGTGTCCAGTGTCTGTTTTGGTGATGAGGGCAGCAGCAGTGTGGGGTGGTGCATTTTACTTGTGGCATCTCAAGTTTTATCTTTTGAATGGTATAGGCGTGAAGTAGACAAACAGTCATTCATACTTGTGGGGATGGCAGCCATGGTGGGATTTTCCTGGGAGCGATGAGGGATCCAAGAGCAAGCATAGCAACTGGTGTTAAACCTAATCGTTTTGCAGTTAAATTAACCATCTGGAACCAAGTGTTCCGATGGACAGTGTGGATGTCAATTGTATGTCTTTTATTACGCGATGGGGTAGTGTTTGAACTCATTAGAAGCCACAGCACTGCAGAACAGAGCAGCCCGGGGCATAGTAATTTAAGAAGATTCATGGTGATGGCAGAGAAAACAGCTGGATGAATAGCTTTCCCTTTCAGGAAGTTTGACCACTAGGTCACTTAATCCACTTGTCTCTGCACTTTACAATGGGAGAGATGAATCCAGGTGGGTTGTTCAGCGATCTTCATAGCAGTGGGAGTGACCAACAGGACTTGGTATGGGCCTTCCCACTTGGGACTAGTCCAGGTTTTCCTCTTAATGACCTTGATGAAGACCCAGTCTCCTGGCTTAATGGGAGTTGTGGATTCCTGTAAAACAGAAGGAGAAACAGGCCAGGAATGTGCAGCTTGTGATTCTTTGGATAAAATAATATTTTTCATGTAATCAGCCAGGGTAAGCTCTTCTTCAGCTTTTTGCAAATCTTTGTTAACCAAGGGCAGTTTGTATGGTCTCCCATAAATAATTTCAAAAGGAGTTAGTCCTAGGTTGGTTGGGGTTATCCTCATGTAAAGTTTTACTAAGTCCATGCATTCAGTCCAAGGCCTTTTCGTTTCTTCCATACACTTCCTTAGTCTGCTTTCTATGGTAGCATTATTTCTCTCAACGAGGCCGGCACTAGTGGGGTGATATTCGCAATGATTCTTTAATTTGATACCCAAATGTGTGGCCATGTTCTGAATGACCTCATTCACAAAGTGAGGTCCATTGTCTGAGTAGATTACTTCTGGAATGCCATGATTAGCAACTATGTTTTTGCATAAGGCTTTGGCTACTGTTAAAACATCATTTTTAGTTGTTGGAATGATTTCAACCCATTTAGAGAAAGCATCAATAATGACTAAACAGTATTTGTAGGGTCCACTTTGCATTAGTTCGATTAAGTCCATGTGTAATATTTGGAATGGAGGATTTGGTTGGGGAAACTGTCCCCTTTTTGGTCTCATACTGCCCTGAGGATGATGTTTTACACAGGTTACACATGACCTACAGATATTTTTAGGTAGGTTTCAAGATTGTATGTTGTGAAATGCTGCTGAATTAAATGAGTCATCCCCCCTGTTGACACATGACACGGCCCATGTGTCAAAAGGGCAGCAGCTTTGAACAGAGATTTGGGCAGGATAGGCTTATTATTCACAACATAGAGGCCATTACTCGACAGAGTGGCACCTTTTGTCTTCCAAAATTGTTTTTCAGCAGCTGGAGCATGCGTCTGCATGTCAGCTAAAATAGCATGATCAATCAGAGAATCAGTGACCTGTGCAGTGAACAAGTCAGAGGAACTGAAAGTTCAGCAGCTTTAGCAACCTCGTCAGCTAATCTGTTACCACAGGAAACAGAGTCTGCCCCTGAGGTGTGAGCCTGACACTTACAAATCGCAAGAGAAGATGGTGGAAGTACAGCTTTAAGGAGTCTGATTTTATTTTTTATTTAACCTTTATTTACCCAGGAAAAAAAGTCCCATTGAGATTTAAAACCTCTTTTTCAAGGGAGTCCTGCAGCAAACATCACACAAACATACAAGACAAAATTTACAATTTAAACGTGTATGAAAACAATCTAAAATAAAATTTCTAAGAACAAAGTTAAGTAAAATATTTAAAACTTTAAACAAGCCCAAAAATAAAAACAGTCTAAATAAAACAGTTGCATGTTATTGAGTTGCTCTCTCAAGATTTCTTAGTTTAGATTTAAAAACATTCAATGAAATAAACTCTGTCATCTTCCATTTTTCCTGCAACTCATTCCAAGCTGATGGCGCTGAATGGGCTAAAGCTCTCTTTCCAAGTTCAGTACGTACAAATGGGACAGAAAGCAGCAAAGTGTCTTGTAGACTAAGAGAATAACGACCTGCAATTTTCATTTTAAGTAGGGAAGTTATATAGGAAGGTAGCAGACCAAGTAGTGCCTTAAATAAAATCTGAAAAATAAATAAATAAATAAATCTGAAAAAATTTGACTTCCTACTGATGGTCAAAAAGAGCCATCCCATCTGAGAGTACAACTCACAATGATGAGTCGAATATTTACGGTTAGTAATAAACCTTGGAGCAGCATGATACACTGTGTCGTGACTGAAGACATTTAGCAGAAGCGTTCATATACAAAATATCTCCATAATCCAGGACAGGAAAAAATGTTTTAACAAGACGCATCTTTGCATTAAAAGAGAAACATAACTTATTTTGAAAATAAAAACGCAGTCTTCATTTCAGCTTCTTCGCCAGATTCTCCACATGAGGTTTGAAGGTGAGGGAGTCATCAATCCAGAAACCCAGATATTTATACGAGTGAACCAACAATAGTTATTCACCATCAAGAGTGACACGGATGTTGCACTCAGAGCAGTGACTCAGAAGCTCCGGTGTTGTGCACAGTTAACTCCGGTTGTAGCTACGTAGCTACCTCCGTTAGCTTAGCTCCCACCTCCGCGTTAGCAATAGGTTAGATTGTAGCTACATCGCTTCAGTTCAACGGGTGTCGTCATTTGATCCCAGCCTTACAGCCCCACCCTCAGCTCCACCTCTTTTCTCTTTTGTGGAATTGTGTGGGCTTGACGGAACCTATGACACAGTTAAAATGGCGGTGGTGGCCACCTCCCATTTTGGCTTAAAAACGTATGAGCCTATGGATACAAATTGTCCAGTACATATGCAGGGTGTCCGCGGGGTTTTAAAAAGTATTAAAAAGTGATAAATAAAAATAGTCAAATTTAAGGCCATTAAAAGTGTTAAATTTGGTCTCAGAGGTATTATTTTTTCCAAATTAGGTATTATTTTTTCAGACTATCAGCTGTGGTTGGGACATTTATTACATTAACTGATGGACCTGTAAATAAATAGTTTATAAATAAGGTAGAAATAAGTTCCTCACGCTGATAAATAATAACTAATCTCTCTGAGGACACGGTGCTAGTGCACTCTCCTACAGCACCTTGACATGACTAAATAAATGTTATGCAACATTTAGTGAACAGCAATTTGCATGTATTTATAAATGCCACTGTATAATTCTTGCTGTCAGTATTTGCAAGATATTGGTATTTGGGTCTGTACTGGTTAGACTTAAATGAGTTAAACCAAGGTCTATAGCCCTTGGGTCATAAACTATGAGCTATGAGTATATTGGTCTTTTTATACTGGGAATCAGGAGTTATTTTAGTGATCATCTTGTTTCTTGTTTATTTTTGCCCTGATTGTGCCCTGAGCAGTTTTATGACTGAATAAAAATAAAAAAATAAAAATCTACATAAATTGAAAAATCGTCTTAAATAATCGAGATCTCAATTTCAGTCACAATAATCGTGATTATTGTTTTTGCCATAATCGAGCAGCCCTACTTTAGCATATCCGGTCACATAATGACGACGTCATATTCAGTGGTCGTTGTGCATCATTTCAGGCCTCGTGGTCAACTGTCTGAACCGCTGAACAGAAGTGCCTGGCTTATTTTCTAAGTAAAATAAATATGTGCAATACGTTGTCAACATCAGTGAGTCTCTAAGTCTATTCTTTTTGTATGTTATATATGTTAAAATATGTGTAAATAGGTCGCTGATTAACACTTGCAATTTAGTGTTGTGATGGTTTTAAAAAAATTCTGAAGGTAGTAAAAAAAAGTATTAAAAAGTATTAAATTTTACTTAAGGATTGCTGTATATACCCTGATATGTCGATGTTCTAAACTAGAGCGTTAGTTATTGATAAAAGCCATCAGACGCAATCTGTGCCAAGTCTACGCACCCTTTGTGTGGAGGTTCTCGTGGGGGGTTCATGCGGGTCACTGCCGGTGGAGTGAACTCTGATATCAGGAACCCATAGACGGTTCCGATAAGACCCATCCAGTCTGAGATCTCTCCAGGTGAAGGCAAGAAGCTGGAATGCTTATTTGCATCTATGGTTGATATTTGCTTGGCTCTTAGAAGAGCCAGTTGTCTGGTATCAGCCGCAGCGTTGCAGAGAGGCTTTGACAGGAGGTCAAAGGAGAAGATGGTTTCAAAAATGCTTGTTCCCGAATTGGCCGGTTCGAGAGTCGGCTAGAAACTGAATTAATCGAGAAGTAATTCTTGTTTTAATAAACCACAATGTTATGAGTTTTGTCACGTTTGGCAAATATCAGAATTTGACACGTTTCTGAGTATTTACCAACATCCCTCAGAAAGCCACGCCTTCTTCAGATACAAAGATGTTTTAACACTTTGTGAATGAGAATGTGTTAAAACTCTTATGTGAGGTGATTATTAACCTCAATGAGTATCTTATTGTAATGTGTATGAGTGTAAACAATGATTGACTTGTTAAATCAACACATACTGATCATAAGCTCTGAAATGGATCATTGTAGGAACAATATTAATTTCAAAGCCCTCATTGGTTTAAGCACAGATTATTCAAGCATTTGATTTAAACATCCTGTTCATTCAACACATATGATTATTGGAACTTATAACTGTAAAGTCCTTTAGGAGCTTAGATAGTGAGGAATGCAGCAGTCTGGCTTTTACGCAGAGAGTGCAGGAAACTTGAGGGAAACCGTTACGCCTCCAGTGAGAAACAATAAGTGGACAAAGGGTTGTTTTGGGCGTCTGGGCCCCGACAGATGGTGCAGCCTTGAATGGGTATGAAAGGTTATGTTGTGTCCATTAGATGGTGAAAAATAAACCCTTTTGTACGTTACAAGTACACACATTCAGACTATTGAAAGTGAGGGTCCAGGTAACAGTATTTGGTTCTGCTCATCCTCAGACCTACTCCATGTCCGTGTACCTGGTACGGCAGCTGACTTCACCACTGCTCCTGCAGAGGCTACGGATGAAAGGCATCAGAAACCCAGATCACTCCAGAGCACTAAGTAATTTTCATTTAAACTACCATTACTATATATTAATAAAATTGCACTTCTTAAATAAAAGATGAACGCTGGTGTTGGCTGTCCTGAAGCACAAACTGCTTCTATAAAGATCTACACTAGTGTAGGAAATAAGCTTGTACATTTGTGGTCTAATTAATAAATACTTTCCTTTGCTCTCTTTTTTTCCCCCACTTTATTTTTTATTTTTTGCAGTTAAAGAGAAGTTGACAGCGGATCCCGACAGTGAAATTGCAACAACGAGTCTCCGAGTGTCGCTCATGTGTCCGGTAAATAAAGCATACCTGCAGGCACAAATTATTAGATTATTCGGTGGGCTGATTGTTGGATTTTTCACATGACAGTGTTCTCAAGGCTAAAGAACTCTTGTATCTGCAGATCCAGTCAGCTGGTTTCACTGCACTTTTCATTACTAGAGGGAGCTAGAGGGTCAGAGCCGGTGGAAATTAGGGATGCACCGATCAGGTTTTTTGCTGCCGATCACCGATACCGATATCAAAGAATGCTGATCACCGATACCGATCACGTGGATTGGCCAGAAATGTTCTACAACATTATAATGAGTGCTACTAACTACATAATCTGGGAATAAAGGAAATGTAACCTAATCTAAAATGGTCTGTATTAGGGTTGTCACGGTGTGAAAATTTAACCTCACGGTTATTGTGACCAAAATTACCACGGTTTTCGGTATTATCGCGGTATTTTTTTAAACGTGCTACATTTTCACACAATTAAATAAACCCTGTATATCAGGAAAATATTGTCCTCAGTTTGTGTCTAAATTTTGCCTAAAATGTGTTATTTTGTAATTATGTTGTTTATTTGTTTACATTTTTCCCCTTTAGTCTTTAAAATACCAATATTTGCCCATAACTTCTTATTTTATGTCTGTTTGATGTCATCATTTAAAAATATTAGATCAGATGATACTCAGTACTCAAGTAGTCTTCTAATCAGATACTTTTTTACCCTTACTTGAGCAATCCGTATATCAGGAAAACATTGTCCTCGGTTTGTGTTCTTCCAGTGAGCTTTGCAGATTTGGGAAAATGTCATCAGGCAGTAATCGTTGTTAAATTCATAATTATTCTCGGAGAGAGACCAACTCTTATCTGCCCCTGGGAGCCCAGTAATGCATAGCGTCATTTCAACATGGCGGTGTCCGCGACACGGTTTATATGCAGGTAGCGGCGCTGCGGCTGCTTTATATAGAAACTCGTTGCATTCTCCCTCAACCCAAATCCTCGGATCACGCATTTTAGCTAAAACGCTAACGTTAGCTTGCCTTGCGTTGACTGCAGAGTTGTGGGTGATGGTCACGCAGATGTGTCATGAGATTTGAAGCGTTGCTGCCTTTCACAGACACTTTTTCTGCACGTGCTGCAAACAGGATAGCCGTCCGTCCGTCTTCTATAAACTCCCTCGGCATTCTTCAAATATCTAAAATATGCCCGTACTTCCGACTTTGTCTTCTTTGAGGGATAATAAATGCCCTCCTGAGCGCTGCCGTCTCCTCCTTTGACCATTATTTCAGCTTTAGCTTCAAGAATGTTTTGTTGTAAACAAAGTGCGCATGAGCCTCCGGCAACTTCAGCCGATGATACGGTGGCTGGTAAGGGTCACCGCGCCTACACCGCAGCCACGGTAATCCACCCAGATAATATAGTTTTTTAAAAAACAAGACGGTTATTATTATTGTCAACTTTTTTTTTTTTTACCGGGGTTTACAGCTACACTAGTTACAGTGACAACCCTACCTGATCGGTTTGCTTTGATCTATTTTGAAAATTCCGATCAAAACCGATAGGGGCGCTATCGGCCGATTACGATCAAATGCCGATCCATCGGTGCATCCCTAGTGGAAATCCTGAGTAATGTCAGCTTTTGTATTTTGGCTGTTTGACATTCAATTCAGTTTATTTATATAAAGGTAAAGTCCCATTAATTCATCAGTGAAATAGTCACTAAATGGTCTAATGTCTAGTGTTAATTTCAGTGGCTAAATATTTCAGTTTTTTTTTGTGTGTGTGACAAATACATTTTTGTGGACTAAAACGAAACAAAAACATACATGACAATAAAGTTAAAATCCCATTAATTCATCACACACTGGTGAAATTCATCTCCACATGTGACCCATCCCCGTGGGGAGCGGTGAGCTGCAGCTGTGGCCACGCTCGGGAACTATTTGGTGGTTAAACCCCCTAATCTGACCCCTTAAAGCTGAGTGTCAAGCAGGGAGGATTTGAACCCAAATCTCCCAGTCAGTCCCAGGGCGGACACTCTACCACTAGGCCACTGAGAAGATAGCGCCAAATCAGGACCAGAGTTGTCTCTAGGACCTTTACATAGTAAACATTCCAATACACGTCAGTTCATTAAGCCAATCAGTAAAACGTTTCCTATATAAGGAACCCAGCAGGTTGTATCGAGTCACTGACTAGTGTCAGAGTCCTTACAGCAATCCTCATACTAAGCAAGCATGCAGCGACAGTGGAGAGGAAAACTCCCTTTTAACAGGAAGAAACCTCCAGAGGATCCTGGCTCAGTATAAGCAGCCATCCACCACGACTCACTGGGGATGGAGAAGACAGAGCAGACACACGCATACGAAAGTGGTCAGTATGTCCTCCAGCAGTCTAAAGCTTGGTTTATGCTTGACGCATTCACTTTCCGCGCGGTGATGCGGCCCGCGGCTGGAACGCGCTTCACAACTCGCAGCGTTTATGGTTTGTGCGGCTCGTCTCTGCGGTGAGCCAATATTCTCCCAAACTGAACGGGGCAGCATGGAGCTCTACAGCATGCATCCAACACTACACCATAGTAGAAGTAGAAATCACTGTTTACAACATGGTATTTCAGCATTTTTAACAGCGTTCTCGTCTTTTCCGACAGTGCGAGCTATTTCTCTCCAAGAATTATTAACAACATGTTGATCACGGTGATCTCTGAGAGCTGAATCATACAAATGTCTGTATTTACGAACCTCTGCCGTGCCGGTCCGCCATGTTTTTCCGCGTCCGACCGTCCGCGTGGTTAGAAATTTTCCGAGGTGCGCGTTGCGGAAATCTTGGGCCGTGCGGAGACGCGGTGGAGGGGCGTGGTTGTTAAAATGACGCAAAATGACACAACTTTTCCACGCGGAGCCGTGCGGACCTCGCGGACGCGTCAAACATAAACCAACCTTAAGCCTATAGCAGCATAACTACAGAGATAACTCTGGATAACCTTTTAGATGGAGGCATGTTGGAGGCAGGGCAAGGGAGAGCCGTCTTTACCGACTGTACACTCCACCTCCCTCTACTCCCCCACTTGTTCAGATCTAGGCTAACATCAGATTTTAACCATAAGCCCTATCAAATAAAAATGTTTTAAGCCTAGTCTTAAAAGTAGACAAGGTGTCTGCCTCACGGACTAAAGCTGGGAGTTGGAGCCTGATAGGTAAAAGATCTGCCCCCCATCCTATTTTTAGATATTCTGGGAACCACCAGTAAACTTGCAGTCTGAGAACGAAGTGCTCTGTTAGGAACGTATGGAACAATCAGATTCAATTCAAGTTTATTTATATAGCGCCAAATCACGACAAGAGTCGTCTCAAGGCACTTCACATAATAAAAATTCCAATTCAGGTCAGTTCATTAAGCCAATCAGAAATAATTTTTCCTATATAAGGAACCCAGCAAACTGCATCAAGTCAAGATCACTGATGTATGATGGAGCTTGATTATTAAGAGCTTTATATGTGAGAAGAAGGATCTTAAAATCTATTCTGAATTTAACAGGTAGCCAATGTAGGGAAGCTAAGACAGGAGAGATATGATCTCTCTTTTTAATTCTCATCAGAACTCTAGCTGCAGCATTTTGGACAAGCTGAAGACTTTTAACTACATTCTGTGGACTTCCTGAGAGTAATGAATTACAGTAATCCAGTCTTGATGTAATAAATGCATGAACTAGTTTTTCAACATCACTCCTGGAAAGGATGCTTCTAATCTTAGCAATATTCCGAAGGTGGAAAAAAGGAAATCCTGCAAACCTGTTTAACCTGGGATTTGAATGACATGTCCTGGTCAAAGATAACACCAAGGTTCCTTACTTTGTTCTCGGAGATTAATGTAATGTCATTCAGGTCAGGTGATTGACTAAGCAATTTCCTTTTCTGGATTTCTGGTCCAAAGATGAGAACTTCCGTCTTGTCTTGATTTAAAAGCAAAAAGTTTAGAGCCATCCAATTTTTTTATCTACCCAACCGATTAGGTTCATCAGGGTTAATGGATAAATATAACTATCGTCAGCATAACAGTGGAAGTTTATCCTATGCTGTCTAATGATTTTACCAATTGGGAGAATATATATAGTAGAAAGAATTGGTCCAAGCACTGAACCCTGTGGTACTCCACAAGTAACCCTGGAGTATGAAGAAGATTTGTCATGTACGTTTACAAAATGTAATCTATCAGACAGGTAGGATTCAAACCAGCCTAGCGCTGTTCCTTTGATCCCTACAACATGTTCAAGTCTTTCTAAAAGAACATTGTGATCAGCTGTGTCAAAGGCAGCACTGAGATCTAACAAGACTAGAACAGACACAAGATTTACAAGATTCTTATCTGAGGACATGAGAATATCATTTGTAACTCTCACTAACACAGTTTCAGTGCTGTGATACTCTCTAAAACCAGACTGAAATTCCTCAAACAGAGCATTAGTGTTTAAATGCTCACATACTTGGATGGCCATTATTTTCTCCAGGACTTTGGATTAAAATGGAAGGTTAGATATTGATCTATAAGTCATTGGGTCATCTGGATCCAGAGAAGGTTTCTTAAGTAAAGGTTTGATTACAGCAACTTTATACTCCTGTGGTATGTATCCATTTACTAAGGATAGATGGATTATATCACCATTGGCAGAGGGTTATAGGCTGAGTTGGTGAGAGTCTACATGCTGACTCATGCGTTACACCTCAGTCCGGCAAGTTTTATCAGGACTAGATGCCTTTGGACTGCAGCTGTACTCCTGGGAGTCCCTCGGTCTAACAGATGTCTTCTTACAAATCCTGCTGCTGTGGGGAAAGTCAGCAGCCCAACCAAACTCAGCTAGCTGCTTTCTGTCTTTGTGCAGATGACAGCATCTGCTTTGTTTTGTACCATTGCTGAACACATGATGAGCTTGAGTTGTCTGACTGCTGTTCTGTTTTGTCTTGAAGCTGGGTAAGATGCGACTGACGGTGCCGTGCAGGGCGGTGACATGCTCCCACCTCCAGTGCTTTGATGCTGCTCTCTACCTGCAGATGAATGAGAAGAAGCCTTCTTGGATCTGTCCTGTGTGTGACAAGAAGGCTGCATATGAGAACCTCATTATTGATGGGTTAGTTCAGTCAACTCCATTGTTTCACACGACACAGTAAACATAGCTGCTGAATTTCACATTCACATTTCCTTAAAGAGCGAGTCACTCCTAAAACAACTTGATTTTGCTGATAAAAACAAATGAGTGTCTAATTAATCTGTAGACGTGTAGTCATCAGAGGTGGAAAGAGTACTAAAATTTCCTACTTAAGTACGAGTACCAGTACTTTGATAAGTTTTTACTCAAGTACAAGTAAAGGTACTTGCCTAAATTTTTACTCAAGTAAAAATAAAAAGTATCGTAAATAAAATGTACTCAAAGTAAAAGTTACTTAGTTACATTTTTGTCAGCATAAAGATGGTTACATCAGTGCAAAACCACAACACCAGTTCACAACACGCTCGTGTGTGCACGCACACACACGGACACACACACAGTTTGATGGAAGGATTTCTATCCAATCAGTGAGAACAGGGCGTGCACATTGATTGGACGAGGTTTTTCTAGGATTGTACGTTTCATTTGTGATTAAAATTATTCTTTATTTTGAAACAAAAATGTTCATTTTTAGATGCCATCAGTATGTGAGGTATCTCAATGTTCTCATGACAAAACTCTAACATGAGACTGTGCTCTAACCTGTCACATAACACGCTAAATGAAAGTCAAACATGTCAAATGGACCGTATGACAGCTGCTAACGTTGGCCCTGCCCTACTTTACCTCTACATTACAGTTCCTTTATCCATGTCCATCCTAGAGCTCCTCTCTGACCTTCATGCTTATTTAGAGCAGCTGATTTTTAAAGTTAGAGTTCATCCTTGGTAGTGGGTTCACTCACTCACTGAAACAGCTGTAGTAAACAACGCCTGACTCCGGTGTTTCTGCGTTAGCATAATAGCAGAGAACAATGTGTCATCAATCAGATGTAGCTTCTGAAGCCTCTACTAGTCGGTCAGATTTGTTTTTTCTCTGGGATACGGCGACGAGAACGGATATTGGATTACCGGAGAAGTTCAACCGAAAATATTTAACCGACAATTTACCAGAATAAATCTTCCTGATGCTGGAGTAACTCCTTAGCTCAACTCGTTGTTTGCACTAATCCAGGATGTCATGGAGGTTCTAATGTTGAAATATAGAGATCATCTTTTAGATTATATCTGTATGTGTGTGTGTGTGTGTGTGTGTGTGTGTGTGTGTGTGTGTGTGTGTGTGTGTGTGTGTGTGTGTGTGTGTGTGTGTGTGTGTGTGTGTGTGTCGTAGCTTTCCCAAAGGACTTGTTCTTTCCTTATCAGAGCGAACACGGTTAGCAGTGTTGCTGCAGTCATGCTAACGGGACTCGTCTAGAGTGCAGTTCTAGATGGATTTATAGATGTAGGTTATTATTTCAGATCAGACCTGTTATTTAGAAATGCGTGTAGGACACAGACACATGGCTCAGACCTTTTGCTGCAGCTGTAAATGCAATTTTACGTAATAATTAGGAGCATGAAAGTAAACAAATAAAAGTGATTCACAATACTAGCATCTGCAGCTAGCTTGTTTTACGTGCTGGAGTGACGTATGCGAAACACAGTTCTTCACTGTCTGGAGGAGAGGATTTGGATTTTCTGTAATGATTTATGACAAAAGTCCTTAACAAAATAAAAAACTGAACCCATTACATGTTTATATAGATGCATTTCTACAATTTTAATGCCGAGCCAATACCTTTACCCCTTCACCACTGAAATCAGTTTGTTCATGCCAATCCTCCTAAAACCAAAGGACAGACCAAAGATAGGTCCAATATAAGATAAAACATTATCATAGACACTGCAGAGATGTCATTATTTATGAAATATAAGTTATTTTCCTGAGCCATTACTTCAGCCAAGATATAAGATGCATGGATTTGATGAAACCACGCTGTCTCATGCAGTCCTATATGTGTAACACACACACACACACACACACCATGACTAATTTAACTACATTGAACTACTTTTGTAATAATTTAATCTCTTATTCTGGAGTAAAATAAAGAAACAAGCTAAATCATCACATATCTGTGGCATCAAGAAGCAACTTCTGAAGCCTGATTTATGCTTCTCCGTCTGCGTCAGTGCGGAGACACGCGACGCCATTATCCGTCCTTGCGTAGGGATCCGGCAGGCACGCAAGTACGTACGGAGTCGAGCCCACTTTTTTAAACATCCGTCGAACGAGACGGATTACGGAAGCTTGTGATTGGTCAGGACGCCGCTGTTGTTTACAGCGCCGCCATTGCAAAGAGAGCCGAGTTTAACTAGCGGCAGACACGGAGAAGCTTGAAGAATACCTCGCGAAAAAACTAAAAATATGAACGTTTCATCCTGCCGTGACTGGAGGAGTGAAAAGATGCGCAGCAAGCGTTTTATTTGTGGACGGAAATGACAGGAAACATGGGTTTAGAGGTGGGGAGCGCATGAAGAGATGGAGGAGAATGAGAGACAAATATGTCCGTGTTAAAAGTCTCTTATATACACAAAAAGCACAATATAAACACACGATATTGGACCGATACATGACATGAGACCACAGAACAGCTTTACGCCCTCTGTGGTCCTGCCGGGCAATTGCTTTGCAACACTCCCCAGGAGACGGAGAAGTAAAAGAGCAAAACGCTTCAGTCAATCCGTGCGTGTCTGTCCCTTGCGGAGCTGACGGAGAAGCATAAACCAGGCTTGAGTTCAAACACAGGGATGGAGCACAATGTTTACACCTGAACAGCATCAGGATGTTTTAACTCACAGAGGCCTGCAGGTCTTCTGTTTTATGAGCAAAGCGCTGAGAATCCGCTTGTTATGAGCGCTAAACGTTATTTTGCCACTTCCGTGCGGAGCGGTAGGGAAACACATTTCAAACACGGAACCGAGTCTGGCTACCGAACCGAGCAGATTTCTGATGACGTCACACCGGTGCGCGAAGATGCGGGTTCCAACCCACAGGAGAGGAGGGAGAGAGAAGGTCAACAGCGAGTGGATCACAGGGACTGAACTGATGTTTTTGTGCAAAACTGCGGTAAAAATGGCTGCAGGTGTCTCTTTCTGTTCCGCCACTGCTACACGTAATATTTTTAATTTATTAAGCCTACAATTTATTTTTACTCAGTAACCGATTTGATTTAAAATGTAGCGAATTACTATTCATTTTTAAAAACTTACTCAAGTAAAAGTAAAAGTACAGATTTTAAAAACGACTTAAAATGTATAAATATACAAAAAAGCTACTCAATTACAGTAATGTGAGTAAATGTAATTTGTTACTTTCTACCTCTGTTAGTCATTCTTTAGGCATTTTAGTGCATTTCATTTAAAATCTAAATATTCAGCCTAAAACCATCACTGTGGTGCCCTCTTCAGGTTACAGGGTTCGTACAGGTGCTTGAAATCCTTGAAAATGCTTGAATTTCAATCATGTGTTTTCAAGGTATGGAAAATGCTTGATTTCTGTATTAGGTCCTTGAAAATGCTTGAAAAACAAATGGTGCAGATTTGTAAATAAGACCAAATTAACCAAAATAGCTTGATGAAAAAACTGTCGGTTTGCTGGAGGTTCATTACACCAGCCTGCAATATTACAGCACAGTGCATGCACACCGCTGCTGTTTCTACACTACAGGTGTGAATCTTCTCTTGTCTCACCTGTTACAATTATTGGGTCAACAATTTAAATCGATTTGAAATGCTGGATTTAACATCAGTTTATCATCATGAAACAAAAGAATAAAGTGGAACAAAAACTTCTAACTTTTATTTCTCTCTCCTTTTAACTTCTCCGTGTCCCTAAATAAAAGAGACAGATAATTAAGCTGCAGCCACCGTCACTGACCCCGCCCCCTCCCCAGGATCAGATCCCCCGACATCACAAGACTCGGTCTGACTGAGCGCGTCCAGTAGAAATAATAATGAAATTGAATAATTCGTGTTTGGAGGAGCGTCCTCCCATCCTCTCTTGTGTGAGCAGACAATGTCTCTCTCTCTCTTGCGCTGGAGGTGTAACCTGAGACCGAACCCAAACCGAATCAGCACGACCAGTTCTGTTGGATTTCAGCCATAAATTATGAGTGAGTGAGTGAGTGAGTGAGTGAGTGAGTGAGTGAGTGAGTGAGTGAGAGAGAGAGACAGAGAGACAGAGAGAGAGAGACAGAGATAGATAGATGATAGATAGATAGATAGATAGATAGATAGATAGATAGATAGATAGATAGATAGATAGATAGATAGATATAGAGATAGATATAGAGATAGATATAGAGATAGATATAGAGATAGAAATAGATAGAAATAGATAGAAATAGATAGATTGATAGATAGATAGATAGATAGATAGATAGATAGATAGATAGATAGATAGATAGATAGATAGATAGATAGATAGATAGATTGATTGATTGATTGATTGATTGATTGATTTCTACTTCTACTGGACGCGATCAGTCAGACCGAGTCTTGTGATGTCGGGAGATCTGATCTTGGGGAGGGGGCGGGGTCAGTGACACCCACTCTGACAGATGTGGATGCTACGCTGGTGCTGCCGTTAAAAGAGCAAAACCACATTCCACTATGATTGATTATGGTGTACATGCAGAATCGTTTATTCCCTTTTCTCATGCATTGATTATTTGATTATTTTCCTCAGCTCTATCCTATACCTCCTCGTCGGCCATCTGGGGTTGGGGGAGGGGTGATTGCGCACGGGATTCAGGGGCCACAAACGGGGCCCGCAGACCAGGACCAGCTATTGAGAACAGCTAGTCTACACTCTAGGCTGCCAAAGCCCCACTCCTCCTGTTGCTGCTCTCTCATTCACAAACTTTTACAAAACATCTTAGAGTTTGCAGACTAATAAAATACTGGAAAAACAAAATTCCAAGTTTTGGCTGAATTTTGTGAAAGTGAACTGCAACAGAGCTAAATGTAGCATCCATCCATCCATCGATGGATCAATGAATCGATCGATGGATGATCGTCGTCCTTTTGAAAATACCACGGTGTATTCTGGGTAATTTTTGACCAAGTCCCTCCAGTGTGTTTTGGGTCTCCTGCCGGTTGGACGTGCTCCGAAACCCTCCTCAGGGATGCGTCCTGGAGGCATCCTGATAAGATGCTTTAGCCACCTCAACTGGCTCCTCTCGATGTGGAGGAGGTCTAATCCAAGCCCCTCCCGGATGACCGAGCTTCTCACCCTTTCTGAAAGGGAGAGCCCAGCCACCCTGCAGTGAAAACTCATTTTGGCCACTTGTATGCGTGATCTCATTCTTTCAGTCACTACCCAAAGCTTGTGACCATAGATGAGGGTAGGAACGTACATCGACCGGTAAATCGAGAGCTTCGCCTTCCAGCTCAGCTTTCTCTTCACCACGACAGATCAGTACATTGCCTGCATCACTACAGACGCAGCATCAATCCGCCTATCGATTTCACGCTCCATCTTTCCCTCACTCGTGAACAAAACCGCAAGATACTTAAGCTTGGTTTATGCTTGACGCATTCACTTTCCGCGGGGTGATGCGGCTCGCGGATGGAACGCGCTTCACAACTCGCAGCGTTTATGGTTCGTGCGGCTTGTCTCTGCGGTGAGCCAATATTCTCCCAAACTGAACGGGGCAGCATGGAGCTCTACGGCAAGCATCCAACACTACACCATAGTAGAAGTAGAAATTACTGTTTACAACATGGCATTTCAGCATTTTTAACAGCGTTCTCGCCTTTTCCGACAGTGCGAGTTATTTCTCCCCAAGAATTATTAACAACATGTTGATCACGGTGATCTCTGAGAGCTGAATCATACAAATGTCTGTATTTACGAACCTCTGCCGTACTAGTTCTTGCCGGTCCGCCATGTTTTTCCGCGTCCGACCGTCCGCGTGGTTAGAAATTTTCCGAGGTGCGCGTTGCGGAAATTCTGGGCCGTGCGGAGGCGCGGTGGAGGGGCGTGGCTGTTAAAATGACGCAAAATGACGCAACTTTTCCGCGTGGAGCCGTGCGGACCTCGCGGACGCTTCAAGCATAAACCAACCTTAAAACTCCTCCACATGGAGAGATCCTCACCTCTGACCCTGAGAAAGCATTCTACTCTTTTCTGACTCAAGACCATGGCCTCAGGTTTAAAGGAGCTAATTCTCATCCCAGCTGCTTCACACTCGGCTGTGAACTGCTCCAACAAAAGCCGGAGATCTAGTTCTGATGAAGCCAACAGGACCACATCATCTGCCCACCAAACAGATCCACTCAACACCTTGGCTGCGCCTAGAAATCCTGTCCATAAAAGTTATGAACAGAATCTGTGACAAAGGGCAGCCTTGGCAGAGTCCAGCTCTCACTGGGAATGAGCCCGACTTACTGATGGCAATGTGGACCAATCTCTGGCACCAGTCATACAGGGACCTAACAGCCCGTATCAGAGTGCCTGGTAGCCATACTCCCGGAGTACCCCCCACAGGGACCCCAGAGGGACGCGGTCAAACGCCTTCTCCAAATCCACTATACACATGTAGATTTCACAAAATTTCACTTACATTTCATTAACACAACTCCCACGCACCCTCTAGGACCTCCCCTAAGTGTGATCCTCTGCAGGGGACCACCACCCCAGTCTGCCAATCCATTGGAACTGCCCCCGATGTCCACGCAATTTTGCAGAGCAGCGTTAGCCAACACAGCCCTACAACATCCGGAACCTTAAGGAACTCCGGGTGGATCTCATCCACCCCCAGGGTCTTGCCTCTGAGGAGCCTTTTGACATTCGCATTGACCTCAGCACAACCCAAAGTCCCCGGGCTCTGCTTCCTCACTGGAAGGTGGGATTGAAGAGGTCTTCAAAGTATTCTGCCCACCGATCCACAACGTCTCTAGTTGAGGTCAGCAGCACACCATCCCCACTATAAACAGTGTTGGTAGCACACTGCTTTCCCCTTCTGAGGTGCCGAAGGCTTGCGCAGAATCTCCTCAAAACTGTACAGAAGCCTTGTCTCACCGAACTCCGCCCATACCTGGGTTTATGCCTCTGTGAATATCTGGGCCACATTTCGCTTGGCCTGCCAGTACCCATCAGCTGCCTGGGGAGTCCCACAGGCCAAAAAGACCCGATAGGACTCTTTCTTCAGCTTAACGGCATCCCTAACTGTTGAAGTCCACCAGCAGGTTCGGGGATTGCTACCACAACAAGCACCAACAGCCCTGCGGCCACAGCAGCTATAAGCCAAATCATAAAAATGTGTTTTCAAAAGAGATTTTAAACCAGACAGTGAAAATGTCAACCTAATGCTCAAAGATAGCACATTCCAGAGCCTAGGGGCCGCTAGAGAAAAAGCCCTGTCAGCTCTGAGCTTAAGTCTTGTTTTAGCGACTTCCAGAATACCATACCATACCATACCATCTTTATTTATAAAGCACATTTAAAAAAGGCATGGCAGCTGACCAAAGTGCTGTACAGAATAAAAAGTAAAAACACAATATAAAACAATACACGGTCAACAATAAAATGCACAACAAGGCAGATAATTACAGTCAATAAAAAGACACAATAAAATAATAAAAGTCAGGGATTTAAAAATGCCTGGTCGTAAAAGTGAGCCTTCAGCAGCGATTTGAACCGGAGGAGGGATGGTGCCAGCCTCACCGAAAGAGGAAGAGCATTCCATAGTGTCGGAGCAGCATAGACAAAAGCACGCTGCCCCCCGCGTTTTGTATTTCATTAATGGAACACGAAGCAGCAGGCAATCAGCAGACCTCAACGCCCGGTTTGGCACATATCTAGTGACAAGATCCGACAGGTAATCCAGTGCCAGACCGTTCAGGGCCTTAAAAACAAAAATCAGGATTTTAAACTTGACCCTAAAGTTTACGGGTAGCCAGTGGAGCCGCGCCAGTACAGGCGTGATATGTTCTCTCCTAGGAGTGTTTGTTAAAAACCTGGCTGCCGCGTTCTGTACGACTTGAAGCCTGTTAAGAGCGGAGGCAGGTAAACCAATTAAAATGGAATTTGCATAATCCAGTCGAGAGATGATAAAAGCATGGATTACGGATTCCAGGTGTGCTCGTTTCAGGATCGGTTTTAAGCGGACTAGTCTGCGCAGCTGATAAAAACACGATCTGACCACCGCCTTAATCTGAGGGCCCATGGAAAACTGTGTATCAAATTTCACCCCAAGGTTGGTAACACACTGCTTGAGGTCAAAAGGGAGAGTGGCCAAATCAGAAGAAACTTGTGTTGTTTGGTTAGGGGTCATCAGGAGTGCCTCAGACTTAGAATCATTTAGCTTAAGGAAATTATTGGCAAGCCAAACCCTCACTTCAGCCAAACATTGGTCCAGAAGAGAGATGGAGTCTGTTTTTTTCAAAGCCAGGTAGATCTGGCAATCATCTGCATCAATATGATAGCCCATGATCCTTTCAGCTAACCTCAGAGACCTTGCAGTGGAGTAAAAAACCCGTAGCTCAGAGAGATAAGGGGAGCAAGGCAATGCATAGATTTAAAAGCCCTTAAAAGCACCTTGTACTGGATTCTAAAATGAACAGGTAGCTAGTGCAGTGAGACCAAGACAGGAGTAACTTGCTCTATCTTTTTCATCTCAGTGAGCGTTCTAGCTCAGAGGGATAAGGGAGCAAGGCTATGCATAGATTTAAAAGCTCATAAAAGCACATTGTACTGGATTCTAAAATGAACAGGCAGCCAGTGCAGTGAAACCAAGACAGGAGTAACATGCTCTATCGTTTTCGTCTCAGTGAGCAGACGTGCAGCAGCATTCTGCACCAACGGAAGATGCGAGAGGTGGGATTGTGAAACACCTAAGTACTTGGAATTACAGTAATCAAGCCTTGATGTAATAAAAGCATGAATTACCATTTCAAAATCCTTTTTGACAGCTAATTATTTACCTCTGCAATCCTTAACTGATAACAACTAGATTTAGTCACCGCACTGATCTGCCTGTCCAGTACAACACCCAGGGAAGTCACACTCAGTTTCCAGAACATGGCAAGCTGACCGAGGTCAACCACGCCCACCCTAGACGAAGTACTTGTACCAAAACTACAACTTCTGTCTTTTTATCATTAAAACTAGGAAGTTAGAGAACACCCATTGCCCAACCTCAACATGATAATCTAAAAGAGACAGCAAAGCGTAGTTGTGGCCCCTCTTAAAATGCATGTATACCTTGGTATCATCTGCATAGCAGTGAAAATGACACCCATGTTTCTTAAAAAATCAAACCGAGAGGTAGCAGATACAAAGAAAACAACAATGGACCCAACACAGAACCCTGGGGAACCCCACAAGAGAATGAGGCATTAGTGGAAGTAAAATAAAATGAGACACTGAAGGTTCTGTCAGCCAGGTACAACACAAACCAATCCATCGCGACCACACGAACACCCACAAAATGTTCCATCCTAGAAATCAGGAGAGCATGATCAACAGTATTGAATGCAGCCGATAGGTCCAACAATGCCAAAATATCAAAGTCTCTGGAATCAGTTGCCAATAAAATGTCATTAAAAACCCAGAGCATTGCAGATTCTGTACTGTGGACTGGCATAAAACCAGACTGGAATGTTTCCAAAATGTAATTTCCCATCAAATACTCTGTCAATTGTCAGTAAACTACCTTCCCCAGTACTTTAGAAATAAAAGGAAGTCTGGAGATAGGTCAATAACTGGACAAGGCAGATGAGTCCAAGCTTCTTCAATAAAGGCTGAACAACAGCATGTTTCCAGTTCCCTGGTACTACTCCAGAGACAATGCTCTGATTAATAGTGGCAAGAACCCAGTGACCACCTGATGAAAAAACTTTTTTTAAAGCCTAGGGGGCATCATATCCAGGGAGAACCAGCAGGTTTTACAGAGTTAACAAAATCCCAAAGGCATTTCAACGTAAGTGGTAAAAACTGATGAAAAGTAGCTGAACAGGGATTGGAAAAAGTCTGACAGGGTACTGATGGAATCAGAGCTCTGATATTGTCTATTTTGTCCACAAAAATAAACTCAAAAATGCTTCGTAAGACATCACAGAGGGCTCAGTAATACCCACTGGTTGGTGAATATTGAGGATACTATCAATAACATTTAAAAGCATCCATGGCCAGTGACACACCAAGAGTATCACGTTTAAAAAATACACCCTCTTAGCATCTCTCACAGTCTCTTAACACCTGAAAAGAGCTCAGTAACCTATCCTTTTTCCTCATCCTTTCAATGAGTCAACATTTCTGCCTTAATAAGCGTGTATACTTGTTCAGCCACGGCTTCGATCTGGTCCTGGGAAGCCTAGACTTCAGTGGAGCCACAGAATCCAACACGGTTGCACGTACAATAGAGCCAGGAGCTTAGTGCATTCACATCCAATAAGTTAGCACTAGGAGGTGTAGGAACAATGTTGAAGGGTTAATAACTCTAAAGCCTGGTTTATGCTTCTCCGTCAGCTCCGCAAGGGACAGACACGCACGGATTGACGGAAGCGTTTTGCTTTCATACTTCTCCGTCTCCTGGAGAGTGTTGCAAAGCAATTCCCCGGCAGGACCCCAGAGGGCGTAGCGCTGTTCTGTGGTATCCTGTCATGTATCGGTCCAAGATAGTGTGTTTATATTGTGTTTTTTGTGTATATAAGAGACTTTTAACACAGACATATTTGTCTCTCATTCTCCCACCTCTTCATGCCCTCCCCACCTCTAAACCCATGTTTCCTGTCATTTCCGTCCACAAATAAAACGCTTGCTGCGCATCTTTTCAGTCCTCCAGTCACGGGAGAATTAAACGTTCATTTTTTAGACTTTTTTCGCGAGATATTCTTCAAGCTTCTCCGTGTCTGCCGCTAGTTATCCTCGGCTCTCTTTGCAATGGTGGCGCTGTAAACAACAGCGGCATCCTGACCAATCACAAGCTTGCGTAAAGCCGGGCGTACACTGTGCGACTTTTTCACTTTTTTGAGCCGATTTTCCAGTCGTGCGAGAATCCACGACATCGGGGCGAGTTTTGCGCCGAGCGGTCGTGTAGTGTACAGGGGGTTACGAGAGGCGATTAACACCACGTGACCAGCTGCCGATCAGCAGTCGTGAGGTCGCACGGACTTCTGGCGTGTTTAAAATTTCGCTCGTCCCTCGTGAGGTTATCGCACTGTTGAAGCGGCGCTGCGAGCAGCTGCGACCCAAAAAGTATCAGAACCGCTCACTGCGCATGCGCAATCCTGCATCAACGCCACTCGCTATTTCCCTAATAACACACGCTGTTCGTTTTTGTTTCTACACGTTTTTTTACTCACAAAGATTGTCAAGAAAGCGTGTTTGTCGTGTTCATGTCAAATTAAACTGATCACAAAACACAGATTTACTTTCTTTATTTCGTTTTCCTCATCCAACCCCCATAAATCCCTGTGTGTCCTCCTGCAGCACTCCCGAAGGACAACAGGCAAGACAAGACAAAAAAGTCTGACGTGTTGAGTAAAAACTGCTATTTTTAGCATATTTTTAGGGCCGACGTGTTGCTACCAGACGTACAGTGTGAGCAGTCAGGTCGCATGCGAGAACTGGGTCGTGCAGTGTGAGCACACGACTCGTGAGATCTGCTCTGCGAGGAAGTTGTACAGTTTGAGCTGAAGCTGAGTGCTACGAGTGAAAAAGTCGCACAGTGTACGCCCGGCTTAATCCGTCTCGTTCGACGGATGTTTAAAAAAGTGGGCTCGACTCCGTACGTACTTGCGTGCCCTATGGATAATGGCGTTGCGTGTTGCGTGTCTCAGCACTGACGCAGACGGAGAAGCATAAATCAGGCTTAACTTGCCGAGGGTACACAGGCTCCAACTGACACATCAGACATATCAGACAAAGTAAACTGCACATGTATGCGGTCTGAGAAAATAGCATCACAAATCACCAAGTCAGATACCAACACACCACAAGTTAAAACCAGGTCAAGAGTATGTCCATGTTCCTGGGTCGGGGCACAAACATGCTGCACCAAATTAACAGTCCACAATTTTCTGGAAATCATTCACTACTGGTTTATCAGGGCAACAAGTATGAATTTTAAAGTCACCTAAAATAAGCAACCTATCATATCAGGGGTGGACATTAACTTCAAAACCAACCGGCCAGCCGGGCCGGTAACTCTGGATATTTACCGGCCCCGCCAAGAATCTACCGGCCCTGCTGGTCAGCTGCCAAAACGAGTCAAAATAACAACTGAACCGTTTTAAATGTAATAAACCTTTATTTTGTACACATTCACAAACATAATAACGTATTCAAGTTTGAATTTGTTTGTTCCCTCAAAAAAACTCGATTTTGTCGTCGCATACTCCGGCATACAACGCAGTACATCACCAGCTCCGCTTTGCTGTACCCGAGCCATTGGCTGTGTTCGAGATGAGCCAGTTCTGCGCAGATTAGATCACCGGTGATCGGCGAGCAGTGCATGCCGGTTAGATTTGTGTCCGACTTGACGCCAACTTGCTCTGACGTCATGCATACGTAGGCAACGATAACCTCGTGAGATCAAGGCAGTTGCAGATTTTGGAGCAAGGCGCTGCAGTTGCTCTCCACCGGCTGCAAAACCTAGAGGATGACGGGAAACGCCTGGCTCTCACCTGATCTCAGATCTGATTGGTTCATATTTTGATCCAAACATCTGGTGGTAGAACATGAAATGTTAGTTGGTCACATGTATTCTGTAAATCACGTTATGTTGATGATGACAACTATATAGGCCATAAAGAGAAATGTTTTGATTTCTTTTGTCACGTTTCCTATGAGCACGCTGAAGCTACAGCTGATAACCTTTACTTATTATTACAGTCATGTCTTCATATACAATATATGATATCCACAAGCACGTGAGGATGTGTTTCAGCTGCTAACAGGCACCAGAATTAAAATTGAAAATTGAACAAGTGTGAACGCTCACGCGATATCTTCATCCATCGTCACCCCCGAGCTACACATGCAGGGAAATCTGTTCGGCTTAAACGCCGGCTTTCAGCCACTCCCCCTGCTGCTTCTGTCTGCTCTCGTCTGTGTTCCAGGCGAGGCGCTGCTCAACTCGAACACGGCCATTCTCTGCGTCTCCCGTCTTCTTTAAACCGCCAAGAAACATTCTACCTACGCACACGCTTCTCTGCTTCATACCGTTTCGAACTGTCTCGCTTCTCCTCACCAGTTTAAAGCGTTTTGCTGGAGATTTCATCAAGAAATCCCATCCCTGTGGTGGCGCCATCTTCCTGCGTGCTTGTGTGTTTCTAGCGTGGTTCCACTTCATCTTTAATAGTGAACTTATAGTTCACGTGACTATAACTAGAATCGTGCAGTACGTGCACGAATCGTACAAGTGCAGTACGTGGCTAGAGGCGCGCAGGTTCACGCACGTGAAACGAAAGCGGCGGCTTCCTACAGGACGCGGCCATGATGTAGGTGAAAGCCGGTGTGTAAATGACAAACAAGGCTTGGGCGCCACCCGGGCGTTAAGTCGTCAAGTATTTACCGCCCGACGAGAAAATTTAACGCCATTGGCGCTCGGGCGCTTTAAAGGTCCACCCCTGCATATTCTGGCAGCACTGTTGCCAAAAGCCCAGCAAACAGTGCCAGAAAGTCCTTGTTATACCTGGACGAACAGTACACCACCATGTACAGCACGGGGTCATTACGACCAAGTTCAAACATGTGAAATTCAAAACTGCTGAGAAATAAGCAAAGTTGCTTACTTTTAAGAGTCCTTAAAAACTGCTGCAGTTCCACCACCACGTCTTGACGTCCGAGAAGAATAACAGCAAACCCAGAGGCAGTAGTTCAGAAAAACTGCTTGACTCACTTTTAGGAGACGTTCAGTTCTCCCAAATATAGAGAATATCCAAACCCTTGCCCGTGAAGAAGTCCCTGATGATAATAATCTTGTTCGATAGAAACCTCGTGTTAGCCAGTCCAAACATAATGCCGGTCTCTGTGCTGCGGCAAGCCGACCCAACACTTGGTCAGAGAGCCGCAAATTATCAGCATTACTCCCGTGCTGTCGAGAACAAGAAGAATAAATATAGTGATGAAGATCCAAACAACTAAAGCTAGCAAAATGAACCAGCAAAGGGGCTCCACCAAATGCCTCTGATCCCTGGATAGGAATACACCATTAGCTGTACTGGAAAGTGGTAGCCTCCCAAACTTCAGCCTCGTTAGCTTTACACCTTGATACCCTCTGAGATTACCCTGGTATGACGAACGCCTCCTCCAGGGCGCAGGCACTGAAACATGGCACAGAAATGCTGGAATCCTAGCCAACAGCGGTGGCAAAGTATCCTGTCCAGCTTTATCAAAAGTATCCCCAGCAGAAAAACAAAGGGCCCGAAGCACATGGCGATTGTACACCAGCAGAGAGTCAGCAACATGGCACATAAAACAGCAAAACATTAAAATCACAAGCAGTAATTCCAGAGGAAGACAGCCAGCCAAGCACACCGGCGGCTTCTAACCCTAACCCTTGAAAGGTTATTTTACTATTTGCTCCTTGTTGGCTGAAAAGACATTCCTGGTCGAATTCTGACTTGTATTCAGGATATGATGTCATGGGGTTCCTGGATTAGCACATCTTTATCAACAACTGTCTTCCTTCTGTAAATTACATTACAGGCCATAGATTAGCAATACTAATTTAGGATCTCAGAAGAACTTAAGGGATTTAGAAAGTCTGATCAGGAGAGATGTAGCTTCTGGGACTAGACGGACCTGCCTCAAATGTGTGCTGAGGGACTAGTGAATGTATTTTGTGTATCGATGTCTGAGATAATTTACTCTGCTCAGTTTATTCCTGGAAATCCTGAATGACTGCTCCGATGTGGATGAAATCAAGTTCCAGGAAGATGGAACGTGGTGTCCAATGAGACCAAAGAAAGACACCGTCAGTCTCTCCTCACAGTCAAGTGCAAAAATAGAAGGTAAGTAGATGGTTTCATTTCAGGGGTGATTCTAGGAAGTGACTTATTTTCTTTGCTGGTGCAGGTAGTAGGTCCAGTGTCACACTGCCAATAACACCACTTGGACAGACTACACCGCCCCCCCATTTTTTAACCAGCAACAAACAGCTTCTGCTCATACATACATACATATATATATATATATATATATATATATATATATATATATATATATATATATATATATATATATATATATATATATTCAAGTTTCAATTCAAGTTTATTTTTATAGCGCCAAATCACGACAAGTCGTCTCAAGGCACTTTACATAATAAACATTCCAATTCACAGTTCATTAAGCCAATCAGAAATAATGTTTCCTATATAAGGAACCCAGCAAATTGCATCAAGTCACTGACTAGTGTCAGTGACTTGATGCAATCCTCATACTAAGCAAGCATATAGAGACAGTGGAGAGGAAAACTCCCTTTTAACAGGAAGAAACCTCCAGAGAATCCTGGCTCAGTATAAGCAGTCATCCTCCACGACTCACTGGGGATCGAGAAGACAGAGCAGACACACACACACACGCACGCACGCACACACACACACACACACACAATAATGTGTCTACAGTTCTATTGTGATTTCTTAGTAAATATTCTATTTGGTGAGATAAACTTTATTGTATTTATCCTAGTGGATCTCTAATTAAATGGGTAAACTAGCAGTAACACGTCCAATGTCAAGGAAAGCAAAAAGTTATTATCAGGAGAAGGAGAATGTTTAAGTGGTTAGCAGCAGTGTGTTAGACGATGGCCCCCTCCATGAGGCCACCACAGCTCAGCAGAACATCGTTGTAGCTTCTTCTGGGGAGAAAAACACTTAGAGGAAAATAAAGTTAACAGCTGAAATTGCAGAAAGTAATACAGTTAAAGAGCAGATAGTAGAAGAAGGTAGTAGAGTGTAGAAAGTGGTCAGTGCATCCTCCAGCAGTCTAAGCCTATAGCAGCATAACTACAGAGAAAACTGGATAATCTATCCTATTTAGATGGAGGCATGTTGGAGGCAGGGCAAGGGCCGACTGTACACTCCACCTCCCTGTACTCCCCCACTTGTCCAGATTTAGGCTAACGTCAGATTTTAACCATAGGCCCTATCAAATAAAAATGTTTTAAGCCTAGTCTTAAAAGTAGACAAGGTGTCTGCCTCACGGACTAAGGCTGGGAGCTGGTTCCACAGGAGAGAAGCCTGATAACTAAAAGATCTGCCAGAGATCTGGTTCTAATGTCACCTCTGATGCTGCCTCACTTACGGCGGAAAAAGAAATCGCATTAGGGAGGATGCTAAAGATTTTGTTTCTAATAGAATTAATTTTACTTGTAAAAATCCCATGAAGTCATTGCTGCTGAGGGCTAAGTTTGGCAACTGTACTGAAAAGAAATTTAGGATTATGCTTATTCTCCTCAATTAATGCTGAAAAATAAGCAGTTCTAGTTTGTCGAAGCTCATTTTTATAAAGCACAAGACTATTTTTCCAGCATAGGTAGGCCTCCTCATGGTGCGTAGAGCGCCATGTTCTCTCCAATTTCCTAGAGTTTTGTTTTAAGGCTCGTAAATGAGAATTAAACCAGGGAGCCAACTTCCTGTCCCTAATTACCTTCTTTTTTAAAGGGGCAACATCATCTAATGCCACACGTAAAGAGGAATTAACATGATGAACTAAGGCATCAATTTGTGAGGGGCTAGAACTGAAAATATTGCCCTCTGCTACATGCCTCTGAGATGCTGAAGACAGTAAAGATGGAACAGTTGATTTAAAAGATGCAATAGAAATTTACTTTCATGTCTCGAGAAGTCAGTTATAAAAAACTCAAAGGTTATCAGAAAGTGATCCGAGAGGACTGGATTATGTGGAAAGATTGTTATTTCCTCACACTCTATGCCATAAGTCAGCATAAGGTCTAGTGTATGATGGCAGGAGTGGGTGGAGCTATGTATTCTTTGAGTAAAACCAATTGAGTCCAAGATATTACTAAAGGCTACATTGAGGCTATTATTTTCGATGTCCACATGAATGTTGAAATCCCCCACTACAATGACTTTATCAGTATTTAGCACCAAATCAGATAAAAAATCAGAGATCTGATCCAAAAACTCAGAGTAAGGGCCTGGTGGACGATATAAAACTACAAACAAGAGTGGTTTTACAGTTTTGCAATCTGGATTAGGAAAACTAAGAATAAGATGTTCAAACGAACTGTAGCTATTAATCTGTAAGGGACTGATTAATAAGTCCGAATGAAAAATGGTTGCCACTCCTCCTCCTCGCCCTGTACTTCGAGCAATATGATGATTTAAATAATTTGAAGGAGTCGACTCGTTTAAGCTAACATAGTCCTCTTGCTGCAGCCAGGATTCTGTGAGAGAGAGCAAAGAGATCTGATTATCACAAATCAAGTCATTAACTAACAAAGTCTTAGAAAAAATGGATCTAATGTTCAACAACCCACATTTAATTTTTCTAGTTTTCTGCTCAGTTGAATTTGTTCTAATATTTATGAGATTTCCATGATTTGCTTTATTAAGCCTGATATTTAATCTGTGTGATTTTGGCCGTGGGCAGGACACTGTCTCTATGGGGTAGTGGGTGGGTAACAGTACAGAAGCTGCAGAGGGGTGGGTTAAACTACGACTCTGCTTCCTGGTCTGGACCCTGGGTTGTCATGGAGGACTAATAAAACTGGCCATGTTCCTAGAAAGAAGAGCTGCTCCATCCAAAGAGGGATGGATGCCGTCTCTCCGCATCAGACCAGGTTTTCCCCAAAAAGTTTTCCAATTATCAATGTAGCCCACGTTGTTTTCAGGACACCACCTAGACAACCAGCGGTTGAAGGACAGCATGCGGCTAAACATGTCGTCACTGGTCCGATCAGGCAAGGGGCCAGAGAAAATTACGGAGTCCGACATTGTTTTGGCAAACTTACACACCGAAGCAACATTAATTTTAGTGACCTCCGATTGGCGTAACCGGGTGTCGTTACCGCCAGCGTGAATAACAATCTTACTGTATTTACGCTTATCCTTAGCCAGCAGTTTCAGATAAGATTTAATGTCGCCCGCTCTGGCCCCAGGTAAACATTTAACTATGGTTGCTGGAGTCTCTAATGCCACGTTTCTGACTATGGAGCTGCCAGTGATCAGAGTCGGCTTGTCAGTTGGTGCGTCACTGAGCGGGGAAAATCTATTAGAAACGTGGACGGGTTGGTGGTGACCCACGGGCTGGGTTCTATGCTTCCTGCGTACTGTCACCCAGCCGGCCTGAGGTCCCGGCTGCTCGGGTTCTTCTGCTGGAGGACCGCTATGGGGTGGTTCTGAGCTAGTTAGCCCCGCGCTAGCTAAGTAGCTACGGCTGTTTACAGGTTTTCCAACAGCGCGGAGCCGGGACTCCAATTCCGACACCCTCGCCTCCAAAGCTACAAAAATGCTACATTTATTACACGTACCATTATCGCTAAAGGAGGCAGAGGAGTAACTAAACATCTGACACAGAGAGCAAGAGATAGGAGACGGAGAAGCAGAGACAGAAGTAGCCATAGCCGTGCTTAGGCTAAGCTAACTGGACGAGCAAACTGTTCAACACCAAATAAACTGCGTGCGAACTCAAATGGTTCCCTAAAAGCTAGGTGGAACAACAGAAAATGTGTGTTTTAGCATGCTTATGTAATACAATAACTCAGAGATAGCCTGCTACAGAGAAATTAAATCGGTTTTAGCGAGCCCAAACACCAAACAGCTTCACGGAGTGCAACACTGAAAACAGGAAACAGGAAACGCCTTACCGCCATATATATGTATATTTATATATATATATATATATATTTATGTGTATATATATATAGGTCCTTCTGAAAAAAATTTGCATGTTGTGATACATTTCATTATTTTCTGTAATGTACTGATAAACATTAGACTTTCATATATATTAGATTCATTACACACAACTGAAGTAGTTCAAGCCTTTTATTGTTTCTAATATTGATGATTTTGGCATACAGCTCATGAAAACCCAAAATTCCTATCTCAAAAAATTTGCATATTTTATCCGACCAATAAAAGAAAAGTGTTTTTAATACAAAAAAAGTCAACCTTCAAATAATCATGTTGTTATGCACTCAATACTTGGTCGGGAATCCTTTCGCAGAAATGACTGCTTCAATGCGGCGTGGCATGGAGGCAATCAGCCGGTGGCACTGCTGAGGTGTTATGGAGGCCCAGAATGCTTCGATAGCGGCCTTAAGCTATGTGTGTGTGTGTGTGTGTGTGTGTGTGTGTGTGTGTGTGTGTGTGTGTGTGTGTGTGTGTGTGTGTGAAGTATAAAAGGTAAGGTTACTCAAAACTGAAAAATAATTGAAACATACTTTGGTACCACATCCTCATGAGCATCATTTGAACAGTATTGTACTGCAGATAATAGTGTGTTGCTACTAAAATGACGAAAAAAGGCAATTAACTATGGAACAGTGACAGACCATCATAACACTTAAAAATGCGGGTCTTTCCTGCAGAGAATATGCAAAGAAAGTCAAGGTGTCAGTGAGTGCAGTTTCCTTCACCATCAAAAGACGCTCAGAAACTGGGGCAAACTCTGACAGGAAGAGGTCTGGCACACCCAAAGCCACAACTGCAAGAAATCAATTATGGAATGAATTTATGGACCAAAATGTATTCTAAGCTTTTGACTCATCAAAGTAGCTGCCTTTGGCAGATATAACAGCTGAACACACTCGTGGCATTCTTTCTACAATAGAAATCAAATATTCTTCAGAAAGTTCTTCCCAAATCTGTTGCAGAAGTTCCCATAAATGTGTGGCACTAGTAGGTTGCTTTGCTTTCACTCTTCTGTCCAGTTCATCCCAAACCAGCTCCATGGAGTTTAAGTCTGGAGACTGTGCTGGCCACTCCACGTTTACAAGCTCACCAATTTGGGCCTGTGCTCTTCCTCCTTTATCTGCTTCCTCTTCAGCACATCCTGAGCTCCTTCAAAGGAATCTCCTACCATCTTTATGCAGATGACATCCAACTGTACATCTCCTTTAAGCCCCATGAGAAGTCTAAGCTGCAGCTGTTACACACCTGCTTAGACCTGCTTCTCACACCAAACCCTCTGTCAGGAATCTTGGTGTGACCTTTGACCCAGCTCTCACCCTGGATTCTCATGTCAGTTCTCTTGTTCGCTCTTCCTTCTTCCATCTCAGGAACGTTGCTAAGCTGAGTCCCATTCTGTCTCGCTCTGAACTTGAGACAGTTCTCCACACCTTCATCTCCTCACGCTTAGACTACTGTAACTCTCTTTTCACGTGTCTGAGCAGAACCTCCCTGAACCGTCTACAGGTGGTTCAGAACGCCTGTGCTCGGCTTCTGACCAAGTCCTCCAAACACACCCACATCACCCCGCTTCTCCTCCAGCTTCACTGGCTGCCAGTCAACTTCAGAGTTCATTTCAAGAACCAGGTTCTGGTCTATAGGGCCTTACATGGACAAGCACCACCATACAAAGTTATCTGGACCTTGAGACGTGGCAGACGTGTTTACTTCAGATCCTACTTTTTGTGCTCTAATTCCTCTTTAAACCTGTTTTTTCCTGTCACTGATCTCTGGATTTTCTGATTTTGTTGAAACTTTTTTGGACCTTTTGTTTATTTTTTGGATTCTTTGACTTCTTGGCTCTTTATTTGGAATACAAATCTTTCGGATCAGACAGAGGCAGCTCAGCCAAAGTTAAGGCAACCTTGAAGCTAGCTTGAATGTCTGTCCTCCCGTTGCTTCTGCACCACAATGATGCCTTTATGCTTTCTAAAGCAAATAAAAGAATTCAAAACCTTAAAGAGGATATACGACAACTCTCTGCTGAAATGCAAAAGAAGGAAATGGTGCTGGATAGTTTTAGATCTCGTTTTCCTGTACTGTCTGAGACCATTGTCAGTCAGTTTGGAGATAAAACATCCATGCAAAACTCTCTGCTCCAATCCGTGCAAAACACTCTACTCCAAGACACCATTGCTTGGGATCCATCTGCACCACGAAATCTGACGTCCAGCTCTACTCCTGACCAATTTTCATCTTGGTCAGAGGTTGTGGTACGTGGCCGTAGGAGAGCCCCTGTGGTTGATCCCAACCCCCCATCTAACATCAATCTTTCAAACCGCTTCTCTCCACTTGCTGAGGAACAACCCGCTGATTCCTCCAGGCCTCCTCTTCCTTCCCAACCAATCTGATCCCATCATGATCCAGCAGGAGCCTGTAGTCCGGAAGAAGCAACGTCAGCAGTCTCTTCCCCCCAGACCTCAACCTCTGATGCCCAACGCAACATACTAAAGGATGTTGTGCATCGACACTCTGCTGGACCTCTTTCCCTGGGTGAGGAGGTGAGCTCCTCCATGGCAAACCCTCCACCTCAAACCCTCCAGTTCCCCGACACCACAGGAACCCAAACCCAGAATCCTCCACTTTGCTGGTAGGTGTTTTAATAATCAGGAATGCCCACTTTTCAACGTCATGACAAGATGTTTTCCATCAGCCACCATACTAGGGCTGCAACAAACGATTATTTGGACAATCGATGAATCGGATGGGGTCTCGACACGATTAATTGATTAATCGGATTACATAGGGACATTTTTAAAAACTGCTAGGGAAACGTTATTTCTCTCCTTCCTTCACTTTATTAAACACAACATTATTAGAAAACCGTTCAATAGCAGAAAAACAACATGCCATCAACTAAATTGTCTTATAAGGTGTATAGACAGAGACCCTAAGCTACACCTATCTGTGACCTAAAATGCTTGGTCCAAGTTAAACAGCTTAAAGAGCAAGTCAACCCCTACCAGAGTCTAACTCCACTCCCACTTCATGTTTGAAAAATGCAACACATGCTGTTGCCTGGCAGACTGAGAGGGCGGAGCCGGTAACAAATACACACACACTCAGGCTCACGACAGCATTGTGACATCATAATGTACCAGTTTACATCATAGCATACTTCTTAGCCAATAGCGGTGGCAGATTTAAATTAAAATACAGTGCAGAGTTTTTACCTGACAACGGCACAACACTGCCAGTTTTAGGCAGAATATTTAAATTTTAACTAAGATGCACAGAAGTGCCAAATTATTGACGACACGTGTCTGCAGCACGATTAGACACTCGTTTATTTAGTTTATCAGCAAAAAAAAGTTTATTTGGGGGTGACTTGCTCTTTAAGGGCAATTCTCATCTGTTTTGTTTGATCTCATCTGTAGACATTTATTATAATTGGGGATGTCAAACAACTAATTTTTAAATGTAATTAAACATAGGCTGTGAATTAATCAAAATTAATCACTATTTCCAAAAATGACTGAAAAAATACCAAATAAAACAAAAGTAAATGAATGCCATCCTCCTTGTGATGATGCCCTGGGCAACTGCCATAAAGTCACATCAAGAAATGCTGCTGATCATTCCAATGATCCCAAATAGACTCACATTAGGCCACATGAAAGCAACTGAACCCAAAAATATATTAACCAGTATATAACTGCACTCTCACACAACACGCCTGCAGCAACAGTTAGGACTCCTCCCTCCCTTATAAAAGCGTTTTCACTTCTGAGGACATTGTGGTTGTAAAGCCACATGCTAGTGGTCTGGCCCCGGTGTGATCAACCAGTTTCTGCGGGAATGTGACGGCGGAACCGGTTCGCAGCAGCGCGAGTCCCCCCCCCCCCCCCCCGCCTATCTAATAGCGTCGCGCTTACGATTTTATAGACCTTTTTTTTACGAGCTTAGGGCATGTCTAGCCTGTGTAATAATCCGGGGCATGGGTGAATCACTTTTCAAAAGTTTTTAACTTACCCGGACACCGAGCTCTCTCCTTCCTCGCTGATGATTCTGACATGCTTGTGTTTAAGATGCTGCATCATCACTGTAGTACTCTGACCTACAAACGTTGCAGGTAATGAATGTCTTCGCCTGATTTAACTGAAAATGCTCCCAAACTTAAGAAGTTTTTACTTTTTTTGGGTCTCGCTGCTTCTGCCATGTTCCTCTTCCAAACACCTGCCGGCTCTCCAGTCTGCGCGCAACGGCGGGCGGGGGAGGGGGCTTTTGGAAGAGTTGTGCAACACAACGAATCGATGACGCAATTTGTTGCCAACGCTTTTAGTAATCGATTTTCATCGAATTTATCGATTCGTTGTTGCAGCCCTACACCATACCTGCTCTCCTGGATAAACTTCCTGGTCTGCTGTACTCCATCCCAGCTTCAGTTAAAAGAGTGATCATTCATGTGGGATCAAACGATGTTACACGCTGGGAGCCTGTCATCACTCAACAGCATTTTAACCATCTTTTTGACATTCTGAAGAGCAGTGAAATGTCTGTTTTCATCTCTGGCCCGATCCCCACAATTTCTCATGGATATGGACGTTTTAGCCGTCTGCTCTCTCTCCACTCCTGGCTTAAGTCTGCTTGCAGGTCCCACAGTTTTGGTTTCATCAATAATTTTAACCTGTTTTGGAACCATTTCTCCTTTTTCAGGCGAGATGGTATTCATCCTAACCGACATGGCTCAAGCATGCTAACCACTAACATCCGGTATGCTGTGCAGGCCCATAGATACCCATAGATATACATCTATGGTGGATTCCCCTCCACAGACATGACGGTTTACATCCCAGAGATCTTCACCTTCTTCGGCCTTTGCTCAAAACTCCACTTCAAATAACATCACTCTCTACAGCCTCCCATGATGCAACAGTCTTCTGTGTGTCTTCCAAAGGTCACAATTCCCAAAATGTTGTCTTCGGCTGACAAACCCAAAAGTTTGCCTATTCCAGTTCATTTATCAACCAGCAAAGACATAAACTGTATTCATGGCTGGAGAACCCAGAACACCAGATGTTTACGACCCATCCATCTCCAACAGGTTAAGAAGACAAATGTTCTCCAGGATTCAGTTCAATGTGCCCTGTTGAATGCCCGCTCCATCTCAAACAAATCCGTTATTTTAAACGAGCTGTTCACCAGAGAAAAGTTGGACTATTTATTTCTTACGGAGCCGTGGCAGCAAGATGGCTATTTTGTACATTTCAATGAAATGCGTCCACCAAACTGCTCTGTGTTTACCACACCACACCCGACACGTCGTGGTGGAAGTCTTGCTGTGGTCTTTAAGGGCAAACATGTCTGTAATCTGGTGAAAAATGTCCCTTTTACAACTTTTGAATGTCAGGTCATCTAAGCAGGGTTACAAAATGTATTTCACTGTATTTTAATCTGCTGACCTCCCGGTCCAGCTGGCCCTTTTCTCTCTGAATTAGCAGACTTTCTATCTTCAATAATCAAACTAGAAAAAGTTTTAATCCTTGGTGATTTTAACTTACACATTAATGATCCTAATTGTAGCACAGCAGTGGAGTTCATGTCTATTATGGAGTATTTTAACTTAGAGCAGCACGTTTCAGGCCCCACACACAAAATGGGCCACACTCTAGATCTTGTTTTCTCTTTGGGACTAAAAATCAATCATTTACATTTTGAAGAGGTTCATGTGAGTGACCACAGCTGCATTTTCTTTAATTTCCTATCTAATGTTGAATCTGTCCCTCACAACCTAAAATCAAAGAGTAGTATCATTAATCAATCAGCAGTGGATGGATTTTATAGATTATTTGACAGCAGCTCAATTCAGGGTGATGATCCAAGCTTGTTCATCCAGTCATTGGGTAAACAATGCTGCAGTATCTTAGATAAAGTAGCTCCTGTTAAGCAGGTTACTTTTTCTAGCAAGAGAAAAAGTCCCTGGATTAATCAAAATATTTACAGTCTCAGAAAGACATGCCGCAGAGCCGAGAGACGATGAAAGTCAACTAGGGCTGGGCGATATGGCAAAAATAGAATATCACGATTTTTCCAATATTTTATCACGATTTCGATTTTATCACGATTTTTTATCCATGAATAGCATAACTTCAATTGCGTATTATAGAAGAGAAACATTGAATAAATAAACATTTATTCATATTAGGGATAATCAACACAGTGCTAACACACTTATATTTTAAACTCACACCAGAGATGATAAAAGCCCTGAGAGAAACAATTACAAAAATCAGTTTCTCGTTTTTCAAGTTACTTAACATAAATTAAAATCGTAAACATATTTAAAGTGCAAACATGTCAATTGCAAACGTATTGTGCAAACTTGAACTTGTTCAAAATACTATGTAGCTCCCAGTTGCTCATGTAGTGGATAGTTAAGCTCGAATACGGCTCTGATGTGCGGCTGGACCAGAGATCGCTTGTGGTAGCAAAAAACTGCGCATTCTGAATATTTTCTGCAACTCTCACTTTGCATTCAGCGTACATGCGTGCAATGGCAGTGTTCGAAAAATACTTGCGGCTGGAAAACTCGTAGCGCAGATCCAATGTTTTTATCATTTTCTTAAATCCCGCTCCTACTGTTGGCACGGGACACAAATCTTTAACCAAGTGGTACGTCACTGCATCTGTCACGCTGTTCCATCGTCTGCTGTCTCTGTCGTAAGGAGTGAGTTTTGTGAGTGTTTCTGTTAGCGTTTGCTGCCTGGAAGAAGCAGTAGCCGCTGCAGCCGCAGGCTTTGTAGCTTTAGCTGCCAGCTGGCTCTCATTGTATTGTTTGGGATGCCTTCTTTTCAAGTGATTAAACAAGTTTGTGGTGTTGCCATCACTTGCCTTGACGCTCTCCTTGTAAATGACGTTTCGCTGTTCTTTGTCATCTGGTGAAAAACCAAACCAGTTCCATATAACGGACGAGGCGTTCCTCTTCTGAACGAAAACCTCGTTGTCGCTCTCAGCTGCGGCCGAAGCCATGTTTGTTCACACACAGGTGAAAACAAGCGGGGCACTAATATATTACTATGACTTACTCTGATTGGTTAAGGGTCAAACAAAGGCGTGTCATTCGCCTGGGGTAAGTTCCCTTTTCATTCAGAGGCAGAAATTCAACAGCAGAGCTGTGAATCGTGATAAAAAGGTCTCTCAAAAATGACAGACCGTCAGATGTGTAGATCGTAAAAAGGTCTAAAATCGTCATATCGCCCAGCCCTAAAGTCAACTAGATTAGAAAGTCACAGGCTGTACTTTAAAGAACTGATAACATCTCTGAATGAGAGGGTGAAAACTTCCAGGGCCACTTACTTTGCTCAGCTGATTGCTGTAAACAAAAATAACACTATGTAAAGTCCTGTTTGACACCATAAACCAGATTGTTTCACCTCACGCCCCTCTTATGCCAGTTTACTCAAGGTCTGACTGTAACAACATTCTAGCATTCTTTGACAATAAAATCAGAAATATCAGAGCAATTTTTCAACCCCATCTACTTCCTATCCCCCCCCCCCCCCCCCCAAACAACCATGGTCTGTCTCTACTCCTGTAGATTTCCAGGACATTCACTTCATTCAGAAACACATGAAACCAACCTCATGCCCTGCTGATTTCATTCCTACTACCTTGTTAGTCAGGATGTTTGACCAAATTGGCCCATGCTTTGTAGATTTTATTGATTTATCCCTACAATCTGGCTCTGTACCATCTGTTTTCAAACATGCAGTTATTGAACCTATCCTTCAAAAACCAAGTTTGGACTAATCTCAGCCTAAAAATTACAGACCCATTTCTAAATTACCCTTTATCTCTAAAATATTGGAAAAGGTTGTGGCAGAACAGCTGATTACTTTTCTGGAACTACACAACAGTTTTGATAAATTCCAGTCTGGTTTTCGTAAAAAGCATTCAACAAAAACAGCTTTGCTTTAAGTTTCCAGTGACATAATGATGGCTGCAGACAATGGGGAGTTCACAGTGTTCGTATTATTAGATCTTTCTGCAGCTTTTGACACTGTTGATCACAACACCTTAATTAACAGACTTGGTGACTTGGTGGGGATCTCTGGAACGGTTCTAGACTGGTTTAGATTGTACCTTTATAATAGAAGTTACAGTGTCTGTATAAACCAAATCATGTCAGATTCTTCTGATCTGTTCTGTGGGGTATCCCAAGGCTCTATTTTGGGTCCACTGTTGTTTCTGCTGTACATACACCTTCTTGGACAGGTACTTGATTCTTTTCAAAATGTCTCTTATCACCTATATGCATATGATATTCAGCTGTACTGCTCCTTTAATGATTCTGAGTTCTATAAACCGTCTGAATTACTAGAGTGTCTATCAGCTATCACCAGCTGGCTAGAAGATAACTTCCTTCAGTTAAACTCTGAAAAGACTGAATGTCCGATCATTGCCCCTGAGAGCATGGTTCCCCTGAATAGTCTAAAACTTAGTCATTTATCCTCTGCCAACAAGACAAACTTAAGAAATGTTGGTATTATTTTTGACCAATCAATGTCTCTTGAAGGTCACTCAAAAACGTTGGTCCAAAACTGTTTATATAATTTAAGAAATATCTCCAAACTGCGAAGGTTGGTGTCAAAACATGAAATTGAAATGGTTCTCCATGCCTTTATCTCCTCCCGTCTAGGTTACTGTAACACACTCTTCACATGTTTTAACACAAAAGCCCTTAACCACCTTCAGTTGGTCCAGAACTTTGCAGCAAGGCTCCTAACTGGAGCAAACAGAAGAGCTCCCATCACTCCTAGTCTGATGTCTCTGCACTGGTTACCCGTTAACTTTAGAGTTCATTTTAGAATCCTGACTAGAACTTTCAGGGCTCTACATGGTCAAGCTCCTCCCTATATTACTGAACTGTTAAAGCCTTTTGCTCCAACCCGAGCTCTCAAGTCCACACACCAGAACCTTCTAGAAGTTCCAAAGACCAGCTAGAAAAGTCGAGGTGATCGCTCCTTCCAGACTGTTGCACCCCAACTTTGGAATGATCTTCCTTTATCCTTACGCAGCATTGACAGTCGGGACACTTAAAAAAAACAGCTAAAGACCCTTTTTTTAAAGCTGCTTTTAACTAAACCTTTTATTTCCTTATTTTTAACTCAAATTTTTAATCTTTCATCTGTTTATGAAAATTAATAATTTTATAACTTTATTTTTTCTGATGTTAATCCAATTCTGTTTTGAGGGCATTTTGATCATATGATGTTAATCTATTTATGATTTTGTTTTATTTTGTTTTGATCTATGTGAAGCACTTTGTGATTCTATGTCTTTGATAAATGCTATATAAATAAACTTTATTTACTACTTACTTACATCGGTGATCTTCTCAGTCCCCACACCCCCAGCAGGTCCCTGAGGTCCAGTGACCAAAGCCTACTGGTTGTGCAGCACCAGGCTAAAGACCAAAGGTGACAGATCATCTGCTGGTGTGGCCCCCAGACTCTGGACCTCTTTCCCCCTGAGCCTGAGATCAGTGGACTCAGTGGTCTCCTTTAAAAAGCAGCTGAAGACTCACTTGTTCAAGCCGGTTTTGGTGTGACCTTCATCACCCTCTCCTTGTTCTGCTCTCCCTACCTATTCTACCTTCCTCAGATCCACTGATTTCCCTTTCTCCTTTTCACTCTCTCTCGCTCTCTTTCTTTACGTGTTTTAATCACAATAGTCTATTTTTGCTCATTTTAAATATATTTTTAATCTTTTTCTAAATTCTTTTTTATATTTTTACATTATTTGTTTTTGTGAAGCGCCTCGTGATTCTTATCTTGAGAGTCACTATAGAAAAGATCTCTTCTTCTTCTTCTGTCGCGTGATCGGTGGGGGTGCGGGGAATCCTTTTTCGGAGCCGTGGCTCGCGGAGAGTTCCCCACGGATCGCTGGATATAAAGGAGGAGCTCTAGGCACCGGTGGATCCTCATCCCATGATAACGAGGGTTCAACCGCAGCTCTCCTTCGGTACATTTCCGCCTGGAGCTCCGTGGCTTCCAGTCGGTTACATAACGCCTGTCTCATCTGAACTGCCTCATTTTTGCTTCTTGTTAAGAAGTATATTATTCTACTGCTAGCTTGTTGAGCCATGAATTCTGCCATAGCAGAGTACATTGCTCCTGGGTCACATTGGTACTGGCTGACCCCGAATGGAGTCAGGACTAAAGTGTCTGGTCCGGCTGGGAGTTGCTCCAGCAGACCCAGAAGGATCTCATATTGTTCTTCCCTAGTGAGGCTTGCTCGGTTTTCGCAACAGCACCATGCCACTTGACTGAAAGAGGGGTCGCTACGCTGTTCTCCCATAACCACCAAATCCCCCACCAACGGAAAAGCATGAGCATTTCTTACTTGGGCTTCAGCATTCGGACAGCGCTCAGCCGCTGCTCGAACTGTTCCTCCTGCATTTTGAAAGTTCCGGTTACAAGACACTGCTAAAATGCCCTGCGATCCACCTTGATATGTGGTTATTTCTCCGGTTACGAATCTCACGTTAGGGAGAATATTCTCCGGCTTTATTGTTAAAGATCTATCTGCCATGGCTGGTTAAAAGTTTTTTATTATTTTTTATTTATTTGTTTGTTTTTACGTTTTTATTTTTTATTTTTTCCTAGTTTATCCTTGGCTTTTCTCGCGTTGGAAAGCCGTTGTTTCTTTTTACCTTTTCTTTCAGTTAGTCCTCCGTTCTCCCTATCTCTTTCCTTTTCGAGAGATTGGTGCGGTTTTTCACTTACTCCAAGGTTATAAGCTTACAAGGTCCATGGTGCACGAGCCTTTATCAGCCTAGAAAACAGTCCTATTTCGGTTAGTCCGGTATCTAGTATTTACCTTTGTCGCGTGCACGTCCCATTTGTCGGTTCCGTTAAAACCCAGTTCCGTTAGAACTTATGAGACTGTGCATCTTTCAGGGTTCGGTGGGGATGTCGGTGAGTTTTATCGTACTAGACCCTGGCATGGACTCCCTAAGTTTAGAATCAGTCTTCTATTTTAAGGTAGAATGATATGCAAGACTTGTCCCTTTGTAGTAGCCCACTTCTTTTTAAGCAATCCCGTTATCTTTGGTTTAGACACTAGGGACGAAGCCCGGCAGGAGGCCAGCCCGCTGGCAATTATTTGGGTTATTTGGATTAATTGCGCCCCTATCAGCTTATGTGAATGGTTGGCAACTATAAAATGATTCTTGTTAGTTGATCAGACTAACATAGATTTATCAATTTATCTAATTAATCCAACCTTCCAGCGCTGATAGAGACTTTTTCACACTTGCGAATCAGAGCCAAAATTAACCTCTAATGTTTTGGTTTTATCATTCTTAAGACATCTCGTTACTCGCGGGTGAGGAAGGAGACAAGCTCCTTTTATCTTAAGGTTTCTTTATATTAATCTGTCACAAACCGTAAAATAAATCCTGATAATTCAGGAACCTATAATTAATGTGCTTACCTCTGTGCAATATGGTCAGGGCTCCAGCTCTTAAGCTTTAGAGAAAACCTGAAAGAATCAGGAATATGGATCTTTTTCCAAAAAGTTTATTACAAGATCAAAAAATACAAAAATGAGTAAATATAAAACTGACTGCTTCCCCCAAGGAGAAATTAGTTCTAATGATTAATTAAGAAATAAGGAGTTGATTTACACCAACTCTGTCTTCGAGCTACAGCTCCTTCTGTCTCAATCGACTGCCCCAAAACGTGTCGTCTTGTCAGCCTCCGTCCCCCGTCCAGAGGACGGAGGATGACCTCTCCAAATCTGCTCTGTCTCTTCTGCTGTCGTATGCCCCAACTGCTGTGTCCCAGCTCTGCTCAGGGCTGCTCTTTTATACCCTCCCTGGGCCAGCTTAGACGAGGTAAAAGTCACATATATCATTATCTCATGACAGTAAGGTCATGGGGTCATTTACCAGATACACACTTTTTAGCTCAACACAAGACATTTGGTATCATTTTCACTACATGCAGCATTCACATGAAGGCTTTTTGAGCTTAACACAGGTCATTAATCATCATCTGTGTAGCAAAGCGTCAGTTTCCCTCCAGCATTCCTGAGAGGGCTTCTGGATCCAATGAGCTGTCTTCACTCTATTCCAGTCCTTCTTTTCCCGCCAGAGGTGGATCAAGGGGTGGAGCCAGCCTGCCTCCAGACCTTTTGCCCAGTTCTGTCCTCTTGTCCCTGTGACCCTTCTGTGACCCTCAGCTTGGATGCTTGTTGTGTAGTTGGGCTCCTGTCTTCTGGCTGATTTTACTCGCATAAGCCAGTTCAGTGTGTTCCACTGTCTTTGGCATGTGGGGACTGGCAACACCTTCACCACGCCCCGTCGTTGGGCGCCATGAAGCAAGCGTGCCCTTATAGAGGTTCCGTTAGATCCTCAGTTTACGCTGCTTGCTCAGGGAGGTTGAGGCCATGGTGAGTAATATTGTACTAGACCCTGGTTTGGACTTCCTCAATTAAAACTTGTTTTCTATTTTAAAGGTTGGAATGGAATCGCCGTACTTGTTCTCCTGTATCAACACACTTCCCTTTAAATCCTGTTATCCAGTGGTTTTGGATACTAAGGCGGAAGTTTAGAGTGGCCAATCTTACTGACTATTATTTGGGTCCTATCAGGATTAATTTGCGCCTCTGTCAGCAAAGTGGGCAGTGGTAACTAGAAAATGATTACTTGTTAGTTGATCAGGCTAACATAGATTTATCAATTAATCTAATTAATCCACCCTTTGAAATGGTTCCTTCCCACGCTTAACAGAGACTTTCACACTTGCAGAACAGAGCCTGTTTGAACCAACGAACTATCATGGCTTATCACCCTTAGGCTTGTCCCGATACTCAAGAGAGAGGGGGAGCCGAAACTCCCATTTGCCCAAGGTATCTTTTATTAATCTGTCACACCCTGAAAAACAAGTCTTGAGAAGCAGGTACAAGTAATAAGGTGGCTTACCTTTACTCCTGTTTAGGCCGGGTTGGAGCTCCCAGTCAAAAGGATAAAATAGTCCTTTAAAATTCAATGAATGAGAATCCTTTTTCCAAAAAAGTTTATTCCAAAATTCAAAAGATACAAAAGCGTAAAGCCAAGATTAAATATCCCCTTTCGAGTATGCTGCGTCTAACTATCCCTGAGAAAGAGCTGCTACCGTAGACTCTCTGTCTCTCGTCTCGTGTCGTCGTTGTTGCCGTGACCTCGTGCCTCTCTTCTACTTCTAACTGCTCTTATATATCGTTCTAAAAACTGCAAAGCAAAGCATTTTCCATTGTATAGCATTTTCATGTTACAATGTTTTCATGTTTCTTCTTCTTCTTCTTCTGAGGTAGTTCTGGCATAGCTTGGACTTATGTTTTGCGACATTATCTTGCTGTAGGCTGAACCTCTGACCAACTTGGCGTATACCAGAGGGTACTGCATGGCGCTGGAGAATGCTGTGGTAGCCGTTTTGGTTCAGGGTGCCTCTCTTTACAATTTACCGACCCTGGATCCAGCAAAACAGCCCCAGACCATCACACTTCCTCCTCCATGTTTGACAGTTGATGCCACACACTGTGGAACCATCCTTTCACCTACTTGATGGCATACAAAGATCCTGAACTGAAGTTTTTAAATTATGATTCATCAGTCCATAATACCTTCTTCCAGTCTTCAGTAGTCCAATGGCAGTGTTTCATGGCCCAGGCAAGCCTATTTCTTTTATTCTGATATCTTAGTAGTGGCTTTCTTGCTGCAACTCATCCTGTCAAACCTGCAGCTCCAAGTCTTCTCTTCACAGTTGAAACTGAGACTTGCTTACTGTGACCACTATTAAGCTGTGCTTGAAGTTATTGTCCTGTGAGCCGCCTATCACGTAAGCTGTTACCTCTCAGAAACTTGTCCTCTGATGCAGTTGTGGTTTTGGGTCTGCCAGACCTCTTCCTGTCAGAAGTAGCCCCAGTTTCTGAGTGTCTTTTGATGGTGAAGATAACTGTACTCACAGACACCTTGACTTTCTTTGCAATTGCTTCAGAGGAAAGACCCACATTTTTAAGTGTTATGATGGTCTGTCTCTCTTCCATAGTTAATTGCCTTTTTATCACCATTTTGTAGCAACACTATAATCTGCAGTACAATACTGTTCAACGGATGCTCACGAGGGTATGGTACCACAGTGTGTTCCAACACTGCTTTTGTGCAGACAGGGGGTTGGAAGTAATCCAGAAAAGTTGGAACACTTGTGGGAATTAGTAACACCAGCTTTCAGGGCTTGATCAACCTCCTTTGCTGCAGACGACTGTGTTCCCTGAAAAAGGCCTTTTTGTATAATTCTGAAATGTTCATTATTTTTCAATTTTGAGTAACCTTCCCATTTTTTTAACCTCTGGCAGTTCACCACTTAACTTTGTACCATTTTAAGCTATTCATTGGACTTGAATGACTTACAATGCAATAAATAACTGGAAAAATTGGGGCTTTCTAAAACTTTTGACGGGTAGTGTATTTCAATTCAAGTTCAATTCAAGTTTATTTATAAAGCGCCAAATCACGACAAGAGTCGTCTCAAGGCACTTCACATAATAAACATTCCAATTCAGGACAGTTCATTAAGCCAATCAGAAATAATTTTTCCTGTATAAGGAACCCAGCAAATTGCATCAAGTCACTGACTAGTGTCAGTGACTATACAGCAATCCTCATACTAAGCAAGCATAAAGTGACAGTGGAGAGGAAAACTCCCTTTTAACAGGAAGAAACCTCCTGAGAATCCCGGCTCAGTATAAGCAGCCATCCTCCACGACTCACTGGGGATCGAGAAGACAGAGCACACACACACACACACAAACACACGCGCACGCACACGCACGCACGCACACACACGCACACTCACAAAGACAAGTAATGTGTCTATAGTTATATTGTGATTTCTTAGTAAATATTCTATTTGGTGAAAGATAAACTTTATTGTATTTATCCTAGTGGATCTATAATTAAACAGGTAAACTAGTAGTAGCACATCAAAAGTCAAGGAAAGCAAAAAGATATTATCAGGAGAGAGAGAATGTTTTAGTCGTTAGCAGCAGTGTGCTTGTCGATGGCCCCCTCCATGAGGCCATCACAGCTCAGCAGAACGTCGTTGTAGCTTCTTGTGGGGAGAAAAACACAGAGAAAATAAAGTTAACAGCTGAAATTGCAGAAAATAGTACAGTTAAAGAGCAGCCTGTAGAATAAAGAAGTAGTTTGATATGAATATTCCAGCGATCGTAATAAAACAGCATTGCTAAAAGGAGAAAAACTACTTTTGAAATTCAAATTCAATTCAAATTCAAAAATACTTTATTGATCCCAGAGGGAAATTGATTGCTGTAGTAGCTCAGAATAATAATAATAATCAAGTCATCAAAGAGTTGTTGTATATTACAATGGCTGTTGGCAGGAAGGATCTCCAGTAGCGGTCAGTGTTGCAGCAAAACTGAAGAAGCCTCTGACTGAAGACACTCTTCCGTTGTCGGACAGTCTTGTGAAGAGAATGCTCAGGGTTGTCCATCATTTTCCTGATTCTCTGGAGAATCCTTCTTTGCATCATCTCCTCCAGCGGTTCCACAGTCGTCCCCGGAACAGAACCAGACTTTTTTATTAGGCTGTTGAGCCTTTTCAGGTCCCTGCTTCTGATGCTGCTACCCCAACAGACGATGGCTGAAGAGAGTACACTCTCAACAACAGTCTTGTAGAAGATCTGCAGCATCTTGCTACAGACATTGAAGGACCTAAGCCTCCTCAAGAAGTGCAGTCTGCTGTGTCCCTTCTTGTAAACGGCTTGGCTGTTCTTTCTCCAGTCCAGTCTGTTGTCCAGGTGAACTCCAAGGTATTTGTATTCCACAACCACCTCCACCTCTTCTCCCATGATGGAAACAGTGTTTGACTCCACCCTGTTTCTTCTGAAGTCTAAAATCTTCTCCTTTGTTTTGTTCACGTTCAAGGTTAGATGATTGCTTCCACACCATGCCACAAAGCGCTCCACCAGCTCTCTGTACTCAGCTTCCTGTCCATCTCTCATACACCCGACAACTGTAGAGTCATCTGAGTATTTCTGTAGATGACAGGTCTCTGACTTGTACTGGAAGTCTGAGGAGTACAGGGTGAAAAGGAATGGTGAGAGTACAGTCCCCCAGTGGTGCTCCAATGTTACTGATCGCCTGGTTTGATGTGCAGTTCTTCAGCCTCACAAACTGTGGTCTGTTTGTCAGGTAGTCTTTAATCCAGGCGATAGTTGAGGCCCCCACCTGTGTCTTCTGGAGTTTCTGGCAAAGTACATGAGGCTGGATTGTGTTAAATGCACTGGAGAAATCAAAGAACATGACCCTGACAGTGCTGCCTGCTTTGTCCAGATGACAGTGGGTTGGTTGAAGCAGCTGGATGATGGCATCTTCAACTCCAACTCCATGGCGATAAGCAAACTGCAGCGGTTCCTGATATGTCCTAGTTTGCTTATTCAGGTGGACCAACAGGAGTCTCTCCAGGACCTTCATGATGTGGGATGTCAGGGCAACCGGTCTGTAGTCATCGACTGATGGGCGAGTTTTCTTTGGAACTGGAACAAGGCAGGATGTCCCACAGGACTGGAACCTTCTCCTGGGCCAGGCTGAGGTTAAAGAGGTGCTGCAGAATCCCACAGAGCTGCTCTGCACAGGCCTTCAGTACTCTGGGGCTGACACCATCTGGACCTGCAGCCTTGTTCCTGTTCAGTCTCTCCAGCTGCCTCTTCACCTGACTTCTAGAGACAGATAGGTGGGAGGGGGAGGTAACTGGGGCAGCAGCATCTCCTGACTTGGTTGAAGACAGATTAATAGAACCAGATGAGTCCATGACTGTGTTAGAAGACAAAAGAGCTGGCGTGTGACAGGAAAATGTTGGATCAGAGGAGGATGGGATGTCTGATTGGCTGGGGACAGGCGAGGAGGATGCCGGGTTTGTTCCTGAACTGAACCTTTTGCAGAACTTGTTCAGTTCATTGGCTGTGTCCAGGCTGCCATCTGTGCAATCCTTCCCCTGCTTGAAGCCTGTGATCTTCTTCATCCCTGACCAGACATCTCTGATATTGTTCCTCTGTAGTTTGTTCTCCAGGTTCTTCCTGTATGACTCCTTGCTGTCTCTGATCTTGATCTTCAGTTGCTTCTGTATTCTCCTCAATAATTCCCTGTCTCCCTCCTTGAAGGCTCTTTTTTTCTCTTTTAGCAGATTCTTCAGTTCACTGGTGAACCAGGGTTTGTTATTAGCAAAGCATCTCACTGTTCTGGTGGGTATGATGTTGTCCACACAAGTTTATATAGTCATTGACACATCTAGTCATGGCATTGATGTCCTTTTCATATCCTTGGCAGAGAGTCATCCAATCTGTGGTCTCAAAACAACTCTGTAGGGCTTCTTCAGCGTCCTGTGACCATTTTCTCACAGTTCTTCAATCAATCAATCAATCAATCAAAGCTTTATTTATAAAGCGCCTTCCGCAACCCTGTCAGGAAGCCCAAAGCGCTGAACATGGTACAGTTAAGTAAATATATTGAATAAATCAACAATAAAAGAAATTCAAATTACAAAATTCAAATTACAAAATACAAAATGGAAATTACAAGATAGATGAAACATTCTGGTAAAGGACAAATGTGTGAAACACATTTGGATTGAGTGGATGGATTGAGTGTACCAATGAAAACTGTGGAATGGATTCAACATAAAAGAGGGCCAAAATCAAACATGTTCTGGAAACGCCAAGCGGAGGAGGTGTGTTTTTAGGTGATTCTTAAAGACTGGCAGAGAAGGGGACAGCCTAACTGAGGGTGGCAACTGGTTCCAGAGTGACGGTGCTAGGACTGAGAAAGCCCGGTCCCCACGGGTACGACACCTAGACCGAGGGACAGCGAGCAGGCCTTGGTCAGAGGAGCACAGAGCGCGTGATGGGGAGTGTCTTTTCAGGAGTGTGGCTAGATAGGGGGGACCACCACCCTGGAAGAAATGATAAACAAAGACGAGGATTTTGAATTGTGAGCGATAGTAAATCGGAAGCCAGTGCAGAGAGGCCAGAACCGGACTGATGTGGTCCCGTTTCCTGGTCCCAGTCAGGAACCTGGCAGCGCTGTTCTGCACAACCTGTAGGCGATGCAGTGTTGACTGACACAACCCTGCATATAGAGAGTTGCAGTAGTCAAGCCGAGAAATAACAAAGGCATGCAGTACCCGCTCCAGGTGGGCTCTCGACAGCATATGCTTGATTTTAGCAAGGCGTCTCAGGTGAAAGAAACTGGACCGGATCACAGAATTGATGTGAGCGTCAAATTTAAGTCCTACATCAAGTTTCACCCCCAAACTGGTAACAACTGGTTTTGAGTATGGAGAAAGAGGGCCAAGATCAGCATAACGATCCACATTCCTGCTGTTGGGGTGAAAAACAATGAGCTCTGTCTTTCCCTCATTCAGATGTAGATAGTTGGACATTAGCCAAGACCTCACCTCATTAACACAGGAGACAAAGGGCTGAATAGATTGACCTTTCTCCTGACACAATGGAGAGTAAATCTGGCAATCGTCAGCATACAGATGGAATGATAGGCCATGTTTACGAAAGATTGACCCCAGAGGTAGCAGATAAATGGCAAACAAAAGAGGACCAAGGATCGACCCCTGCGGGACCCCCCAGCGGAGCCCCTCCCAAGAAGAAAAAACATCACCCAGTTTAACACAGAATGTCCTGTTTTGGAGATACGATCTAAACCAATCCAGAGCTGACCCTTTGATCCCAACCCATCGTTCCAAGCGATCGAGTAGAATCGCGTGGTCAACTGTGTCGAAGGCTGCTGTTAGGTCTAACAACAGAAGCAGCACAGATGTACCCTGATCTAGTGATAGATAGATGTCATTTAGGACCCTCAGTAGAGCAGACTCTGTGCTATGGCCAGACCTGAACCCTGATTGGAAAACCTCAAACAGATCAGAGTCAGCTAAATGTGAGACCAGCTGCTGATAAACGACTTTCTCAAGCAGTTTAGATGTAAAGGGCAGGGTAGAGATAGGCCTGTAATTTTCTATCACAGAGACATCAGCACCAGGTTTCTTCAGGGTCGGCCGAATAACTGCTGCTTTCAAAGCAGCTGGGACAACACCTGTGCTGAGGCTCCCATTGATAATCTGACCAAGTGAAGGGCCAAGGCACGGAAAGGCAGCCTTCCAGAGACGAGGTGGCAGAACGTCAAGTGGAGAGCCAGATGGCTTCTGTCTCGCAACTAGCTTACTCAGCTCAGAGTATGAAACTGTATTGAGGGAGCTCAGGGTGGGTGGTAATGGATGAACTGGAACAGGGTCAACAGAGTTACCAGAAATGACTGCTCTAATGCCCGACACTTTATCAACAAAGAATTTGTGAAAAGCTTCAGAGTTTCCAGCAGCTGTAGGAGACATGGAGCTAGGCTCCTGATACACCAGAACAGGGTTTAGCGTTTTGTAGAGAATCTTAGGATTATTGGAGTTTGTCTCAATGATGTCTGCAAAATAGGCCATTCTGGCGGCCTTCACTGCATCCTGATAAGCAACCAGAGATGCTCTGAACAACTCACGGGAGACCTGTAGGCCATCCTTTTTCCACTTTCTCTCCGAGGATCTACACGCCCGCCTGCAAGCCCGTGTGACATCAGAGAGCCATGGCTCCCTCCTAGGCCGAGACTTGCACAGTTTGAGAGGGGCAACCACGTCCAAGACCTGATTACAAAGTACATCAAAGTGTTGTGAATAGTGATCAACGTTAGATGGATCTGGGTTAAAGGTCTCTAACCTTACAGACACCTCACCTCACAGTTCTTCTTGTCACAAGTTGCCTTTGAACAAGTGGTTTGTATTCTGAGCAGAGAAAAACAAGATTGTGATCTGATAGTTATAGAGGAGGTCTTGTTTTGGACATGTATGCATTCATTACATTTGCATAACACAAATCCAATGTCTTGTTTTCTCTGGTGGGCAGCTGACAAACTGTTGAAATGTTGGAAGTGTAGCAGAGAGCGAGGCATGATTAAAATCACCAGATATAGCCACAAATGCATTGGGGTGCTGGGTTTGTAGCTTAGCGACAACAGAACTGATGGCATCCCATGCATTTTCAGCAATGGCTGAAGGTGGAATTTAAACGGTTGCCAAGACATCACTGGTAAAATCTCTTGGCAAATAATATGGGCGACAACTTACTGCCAAGACTTCAGCGTCTGGGCTGCAGAGACGACATTTCACTGAAACATGACCTGGATGGCACCATCTGTTGTTGGCAAGCACTGCCACTCCACCTCCTTTTCTTTTCCCGCTCCTCCAATCAATCAATCAATCAATCAATCAAATTTTATTTGTATAGCACCTTCTACAACATTATCGGAAGCCCAAGGTGCTGAACAACATCATTAAAAGAAAAACATTCCCAGTAAATGGGCATAAAAGCACGATAAAATCATTAAATAACAAGCAAACACTATTACAGATAAGAGATATCGGAATAAGACTAACCGATAAAAAAACAAATGTCGGACAAAATAAAATCAAGCATCTGGGTTAAAAAGAAGAATAGTTAAAACCATAATGTTAGGGCAATTCAAGTGACCCTAGCGCTCAAATGCAATCAGATAAAAATGAGTCTTTAAACGAGACTTAAAGACTTGAAGGGATGGCGCCTGCCTAATGCTCAGTGGCAATTCGTTCCACAGAGTTGGAGCCAAAATAGAAAAAGCACGACAACCCCTCGATCGAAATTTCGACCGGGGGACCACCAGAAGTTCCTGCTCGGCTGAGCGAAGAGACCGAGATGGAGCATACCTGTTCAAAAGCGCAGTAATGTACGAGGGGGCACTGCCCTGGAGGGCCTTATAAACAAGAGTTAAGATTTTAAACTGAGCTCGATATTTTACCGGGAGCCAGTGCAGAGCAGCCAGCACTGGGGTAATGTGCTCTCGACATCTAGTGCCTGTCAGGAACCTAGCCACAGAGTTCTGCACAAACTGGAGCCGTGCAACCGTGCACTGGGCCAGACCAGCATACAGAGCGTTGCAGTAGTCCAACCGGGACAGGACGAAGGCATGCAACACAGACTCCAGATGAGCTCTGGACAGCAGAGGCCTGATCCTGGATAGTCTTTTCAAGTTAAAGAAACAGGACCTCACCACTGTATTTACATGAGTGCCAAGATTAAGTGATGAGTCGATTTTAATCCCCAAATAACTGACCATTTTCTTTTCATAGGGTGTCAATGGGCCAAGGTCAATATCAGCACCAAAGCCATTTCTTCTGCCAGGACTAAGTATTATAACTTCCGTTTTGCTCTCATTTAGGTGCAAAAAATTAGAAGCCATCCAACATTTTATGTCTTTCAAACAATCCAGTAAAGGAGAAACAGATCTATCCTCCCCACGTCGAAGAGGGAGATAGATCTGGCAGTCATCAGCAAAGAAATGAAATTTCATATTATGCTGGCGAAGGAGGACTCCAAGAGGAAGCAAATACACTGCAAATAGGAGAGGACCAAGGACAGAGCCCTGTGGCACACCCCAACGAAGTTTCACGCTGGGTGACGTTACCTCACCCATCTGAACACTAAATGTCCTGTCTTGAAGATAAGAGCGAAGCCATTGGAGGGCCTGCCCAGTTATCCCCACCCAATGCTGTAGTCGGTCCAGAAGGACTTCGTGGTCGACTGTATCAAAAGCTGCAGATAAGTCCAGCAATAGTAGGACAACATCGTTGTCCATGTCACAGGCTAAAAACGTGTCATTAAAAACCATTAAAAGAGCAGATTCAGTGCTGTGACCTTTCCTGAACCCTGACTGAAAGGTCTCCCATAAATCATTTGTGTCCAAAAAGGCAACCAATTGTGAATACACGACCTTCTCCAACAGTTTGGAAAGAAAAGGGAGTTTTGAGATGGGCCTGTAATTACTAATTAGCTAAGGTTGACACATCCAGCCCCGGTTTTTTAACATAGGATGAATAACAGCCTTCTTAAACGAGGACGGAACCATACCAGAAGTAAGACTGCCATTTATGATTGCCAACAGCAAAGGGCCTATCACTGGAAAGAGTTCTTTATAAATTCTCGGGGACAGCACATCACAAGGAGAGCCAGAAGGTTTGAGCTGAGCGACCAGTTTTTCCAAGTCTGATAATGTAACAGTCTCCAATGTTTCCAGTGTAGCCCGGAGCGGCTCTGGGAGTAGAGAGTCAGGTGGTGAGCTTGTAATGGCAGCTCGAATAGCTGTAACCTTATCAACAAAACAGTGAAGAAAGTCATTACAAGTTTCAACTGTGGGAGGCAAAGAGCTAGAATCAGAGAACTCAAGTAGCAAATTTACAACAGAAAAAAGAGTGCGTGGATCGTGAGAATTTTTTTCCACGATATCAGCAAAGAACTTCACCCTTGCTTCCTTGAGAGTTTGCTGATAGCTAAACAAAGATTCTCTGAATATCTCACGAGAGACTTGGAGTCTGTCTTTCTTCCATTTCCTTTCTGCCCTCCTACAGGATTGCCTGCAGGCCCGAACATCATCAGAGAGCCATGGTTCTGGCCTAGGCCTCATCTTTCTAATCCTAAGAGGTGCAATTCTATCCAAAATGTTTTTACAAATACTGTCAAATTGAAGTGTAAGCTCCTCTGCATTAAGTGGCATTGTGTGTAGCTCACTTCCTTCTGCACATAGGAGCTCACCAAGCTCAATAATCTTTGCTGCATTTAAAACACGACAAAATCTCACATGAGAGGAAGTCACAGCAGGCATGCAGGGCAAGTTAAAATCACATAAAATGGGCGAGTGATCAGAAAAAAACGGGCTCACCAGCAACAGGGAGACCAATAGACATCACTAAATCCAAGGTGTGTCCCTGCGCATGAGTAGGACCCAGGACCCACTGTGACAGATTAAGGGAGCCCAACAGATGTAAAAAGTCTTTAGCCAATGGCTTATCAGGGCAACACACATGAATATTAAAATCACCAACAATCTAAACATGATCATATTTTAGCATGTTTACAGACAGGAGGTCAGAGAAGTCCTTTAAAAAGTCCACATCAAATTTAGGAGGACGATATATCAACGCCACGAGCAACAGGGGAGGTGGGCCAAGTTCAAACAGGTACATTTCAAAGCTGGAAGGAGGATTTGATGGAATAAGCTGCTTACAGTTGAAGTGAGATTTATACACGACAACCAGTCCACCGCCTCTGCCAGAAGACCTCGGGACATTAAAACAGCTACAACCCACTGGTAGTAGTTCCAGTAAAGCACTCGAATCTCCCATAGGCAGCCAGCTCTCACATATGCACAGCAGTTCCAACCCCTGTGCAACAAAGAAGTCTTTCAAAATGAAAGTTTTATTCATTACCGACCTGGCGTTGACCAGACCTAGCCGTGTGAGGTGTGGAGTCGTAGGCTCAGCGCTATTAAGCCCAGGGACGTGGATGCTACCCCCGTACAGGTCACCGGGTGGAGATTTGCTGGGTTGACTCCCCTCCATCGGCACCGAGACACTGGACGAAAGCGCGGGTGCGCAGTCTCCTCTTCAAACCCCACCAACGTCACGAGGCAGGACGGGGCCGGCTCCAAACAGGCGTGACTGCGCCACAAGATGACAGCTGATACCCGTCACCGTGACAGCTTGGACCGTAGTCTCACCCGCCGTCCACCACGCCTTCCACGACCCCTACGACGCTTCCTCCAGTTAGCCCGATCCAGGAGCCGTCGAGGCACAAGCGGTGGTGCCGAGCGGCACTGGCAGGAGGACGAAAAACCGGAACTCCTCCAGCCCGTCCAAGCACCCGGTTTCACCAGGCCAGCAGCTGATCGAAGTTCTAGAAGAGCCTCTCGGTCATAAGTCAGCAACAAAGTCACATTACACACGAAAACACTCAAAAATAATAAAAAGATAAAATATCCGACAGGAGACAGACGGCTTGCCACGTACACCGGCGCCATCTTGAAAGTCGTCTAAATCGTCAAAAGCCACCTCCTCAGATCTTTGTCTGCTCGTACAGTCAGGAATCCTGGCAGAGAAACGCTGGAATCGGGGATATGGTCCTGCTGCCACGTCTCACTGAAACACATAACACTACACTGCCGATACTGTGGCAGAGTCCTTGAAAGGGCTTGGAGTTCATCCATCTTGTTGGCCAGTGATCTCACATTGCCCATTATGATCGATGGAAGAAATGGTTTGGATTTCCTCTTTCTCTGTCTCTGTTTTGCTCCCGCCCTGCATCCACGCTTTTTGCGTTTTAGCTCATTTGGGATTTGTGGCTTCAATTGAGGTATTATTTCAGCCTTTCCAATGTTAATCAGCTGCTCCCGATTGTAAACAGCTTGTTGCCATGGTTACACATCATAACAAATGCTCAAAAAGTGAAAAAATAGCAGTAAAAATTCTCTAAGCTTCACAGCACCAGTAACAGAAAAGTAAAAGGTCAAAAAATAAAAAAATACAGTTTTTCTTAAAACGCTAGAAGAAAAAATATCCAAAAAAGGCAAAACTTACATACAGAGCTACTCAAACATGCAGCCACCCAGAGCAGCGCGAGAATTGGGGAAAAAAAAAGAAATAAATCAGTATGGATGTACGATTTCTCTGACACAAAGAGCAAGATGACGCATAGGGCAGAGTGAGATTAAACATTCACCTTCTGTGTAATTTAGATGATTTTCGTGTTTCAGCCAAAAACCGAATTTTCGGTGCATCTCTAATAAATATCCTTAATTTCACCATGTCGTTGGCTGTGCTGCTGGTTTCCCCAAGTCCAAAGTTTGCATGAAAATCACTTGTGCCGTTTTCAGACCCTGTTTTGTGCTTAAGCAGCTATATAAATGAGGCTCCTGATCTTTAATTATTGATATATCATTTATCTGTAGGAAACTGCAATAAAAGGGTTTTACAGATTCACATCTGACCTTTATGTCCAGGTTTTTCCACAACGGAGCAGAAATTTTCTACTGACTATGATCTCTGGTGTCATACTCTATCGAACATCTTAATCCGATGATTATGTTTTATCAGGTTTAAAGGTTTGAAATAGGAACTCTGTCTGCTGACCTCCCCAATAGCAGGATTATACTCTGACATTTTGCCTTTCAGCCACCGCCCTGCTGCGCCACTTGTCGGTGGTACCGATCTCTACAGAACCCAGCTCCACCAAAAAGGCCGATGTGATCGATCTGACTGTAGAAAGCTCCTCATCCTCTGATGAGGAAAAGGACTCGGAGCCCCCACTGAAGAAGCAGTGTGTTTACACTGCTAAGAAAGAAGAGCTACACACAAAAGGGTGAGAATACCTCAGTGTTACTGTTGCATTCAACACCACTGGTATCTGTTAACTTCTGTTTTTAAGTTGACACTCTGTATGACATCCATTTCAACAGTCTGAGTGTCTCAAAGTTAAATAAACTGTGATTTCAACATCCACCTGGACTGGTGGCCTTAAATGCAATCCCCTTTAAAAAAATAAACAAGCCTGGAGGACTTCTGCTATGTGGTGGAGTTGCTAATGCTTTGGCATACCTGGTTTAATGTGTTACCAGGCATAGCAGGTAAAGTATCATGTGGGATCAGCCATGAGCGGAGTAGAGCTAAGTCAGAGGAAACATGTTTGTTATGATTCTGGTAAGTGCTCTGATGTGTTAATCCTTTACATTTAGGTATTCAGTCGCTAAAAGCTGAACATGGATAGGTCACGATCCTGGGCCCTCATTTATCACATTCATAGAAACTACAAATGAAATTTAGGATGTGTGTTCAGTCAAAATGCTGATTTATGAAACAAATGGTGGCCACTCGTACGCATGTTCCTCTGCAGTCGTCTGATGATGCATCCCACCTGTTCATACCCAGGCGCTCAGTCATTTACACACAGAAACGCCCTCAGTTGGCCATATTTAATCACGCCACGTCCTTAGAGCATGAGGGAATTTCCTGTTTTTTCCTGGAAAAGTAAGAAAAACATTGAACTTGAGATCGAAGCGCAAAAGAACAAAACAAGTTGCAGAGGTTATAAATGCTGTCGGGACAGAGGAGAGATTCCTGTTAGACAAATAAAATAATATGACCAATCGTAGAGTAACAGGCTGACACTTAAGGAGTGGTTCTGTTTTGTGTGGAAATGTCTGAGAGTGCAGCCTCTTCTGAGCTGTCGTGACTAGGATTGGGCATCGAGCATCGATTGGAACCTGTTCCAACTGTAAGTTTTTCCCGGATTTGTTCAAAGTTTTTTAAATTTCGATTCCTATTTTCGATTTGCTAGAATGCCGACGGAAGAGGAATCCACGGCCGTTCTCCGTGAAAAATAAACGTGATCTGCAAATTGTGATCAATGCTCCAGAGCTGATCACACTAGCTGTCTGGTGGACACGTTCCCTGTAGAGAACACGCTCCCTCCAGAGAACACGCTCCCTCTAGAGAACAAGTTCCCTCTCGAGAACACTCTCCCTCTAGAGAACGTTCTCCCTCTAGAGAACACGTTCCCTCTAGAGAACGCTCTCCCTCTAGAGAACGTTCTCTCTCTAGAGAACAAGTTCCCTCTAGAGAACACGTTCCCTCTAGAGAACGCTCTCCCTCTAGAGAACGCTCTCCCTCTAGAGAACGTTCTCTCTAGAGAACAAGTTCCCTCTAGAGAACGCGCTCCCTCTAGAGAACACGTTCCCTCTAGAGAACGCGCTCCCTCTAGAGAACACGTTCCCTCTAGAGAACGCTCTCCCTCTAGAGAACACGCTCCCTCTAGAGAACGCTCTCCCTCTAGAGAACGTTCTCTCTCTAGAGAACAAGTTCCCTCTAGAGAACAAGTTCCCTCTAGAGAACACGTTCCCTCTAGAGAACGCTCTCCCTCTAGAGAACGTTCTCTCTCTAGAGAACAAGTTCCCTCTAGAGAACACGCTCCCTCTAGAGAACACGTTCCCTCTAGAGAACGCTCTCCCTCTAGAGAACACGCTCCCTCTAGAGAACACGTTCCCTCTAGAGAACGCTCTCCCTCTAGAGAACGTTCTCTCTCTAGAGAACAAGTTCCCTCTAGAGAACACGCTCCCTCTAGAGAACACGTTCCCTCTAGAGAACGCTCTCCCTCTAGAGAACGTTCTCTCTAGAGAACACGCTCCCTCTAGAGAACACGCTCCCTCTAGAGAACACGTTCCCTCTAGAGAACGCGTTACCTGTAGAGAACATGCTCCCTCCGGAGTAGGGCTGGGGGTAAACGATTATTTTTAAAACGATTATTCTGACGATTATTTTATCGAATAGTCGACTATTCTAATGACTATTTATACAATTAATCTAATGATTATTTTTCTATTGCACAGTTAATAAAAACCAAAAAATCTCTAATAAATTCCTCAAAAAGTGATAAATGGTAACTGTAATGGGCCATTCCCATCTGTACCGGGTCAGCCCGGGCCGGGTAGCGTAGGTTGTTTACATATCTGGGTGGCCTGGTATTTTTCCGGGCCAACCAAGGCTCATTCTCAGCCCTCTTCTCGAGGGGGTCTGCTTCAGGCCGACCAGGGCCAACACACCCACTGCTGACAGCAAATTCACACCTTCCATTAGAGCAAGCCTCTGATTGGTGGGTAGAATCAGCCCACATGGGCTTAAGGCAAGGATGTGTGGAATCAACCGGGCCAGGCTGGGGCCGACTGGGGCTACCCGGCCTGGGCCGACCCGGTACAGATGGGAATGGCCCATAAGAGAATAAACACTACAGGCCTCCCATTTTGTATAACACTGCTTTTATTGTGTTGCGGTTGGTTATGTTCTGGTGACGTGTAGAACTTGGGAGTGCAGGCTGCTGCCTGAGAGGTGGTTGGAGACAGAGTGTGTCCATGCTGCTTTGTTTTGGTCACTTATGTGCGTGAGGGGAGTGGTGTTACGACTCTTCCTGGTGAGTTTGGCTCGTGTGCAAAAAGGAAGGGACAATATTGGGATTTAAAAGTTAAAATGATGATCAGGTTTATTTACAACTACAAAAATACATAAATCTTTCCATCCACAGGTTGGGAATAATAAAACTAATTCTGCCTGTGGGGAATTAAAACAAAAGTACAAATAACTAGGAATGTCCCACTGGGCAACGATTACTGGGTTCTGGACCAAAATAAGGATCTCCAAAGGTCCAAACTCTAAACTGGGCGGTTAAACCAAACTCAGGTGATATTTTAAACTAAACCAAAAACCCACAACACTCTAAATGTAATAAAAGGGAGATCTGCGCCACAAAAAAGATGAACTCTAAACCAAAACGTAACAGCTTATCCAAACGCAAGAAGCTGTGAGCGAAAATGCTAACAGTAGCTTTACCAACGTTACGTTCAAGTTACCAAGTTTAAATAAACCAAAAACACCCAGCAGCAAACAGACCAGCACGGAGGAGAGACTGCTACCACCAAAACAGCTCTCCTCATGTCTGAAAGAAGCTCCTTTATGAAGGAAGAAACGCTCCCGGTGATTTTCTACATCTGCGGTAGAGACGGAGCAGCGCATCTGACCCCGGAAGTTGTTGTCTGTTGCCGGGAGACGAAGGCGGGCAAAACAGGAAAGGAATCTCGTAGCGGACGGACATTGTTCCGGGTCTTCGGTATTTGGCGGAGATGTTAGTGAAGGTGGAGAAGAGGGCGAACTAGAGGAAAAAACAGGCAGATTCCTCCTCTATTTACAAACTCCTGGGGATGCAACAAGTGGGCGCGGTGCGTCGACTACCGGATCTGACGTCGACACATTTTTAGAATCGAGCCGTCGACGTCATCGAGTCTTCGCTACAGCCCTACTCCAGAGAACACGTTCCATCTAGAGAACCCATTCCTTCTAGAGAACACATTCCCTCTAGAGAACACGTTCCCTCTAGAGAACATGCTCCCTCTAGAGAACACGCTCCCTCTAGAGAACACGTTCCCTCTAGAGAACACGTTCCCTCTAGAGAACACGCTCCCTCTAGAAAACAAGCTCCCTCTAGAGAACATGCTCCCTCTAGAGAACACGTTCCCTCTAGAGAACACATTCTCTGTAGAGAACACGTTCCCTCTAGAGAACTCGTTCCCTCTAGAGAACATGCTCCCTCTAGAGAACACGCTCCCTCTAGAGAACACGTTCCCTCTAGAGAACACGCTCCCTCTAGAAAACAAGCTCCCTCTAGAGAACATGCTCCCTCTAGAGAACACGTTCCCTCTAGAGAACACATTCTCTGTAGAGAACACGTTCCCTCTAGAGAACTCGTTCCCTGTAGAGAACACGTTCCCTCTAGAGAACACATTCTCTGTAGAGAACACGTTCCTTCTAGAGAACACATTCTCTGTAGAGAACACGTTCCCTCTAGAGAACTCGTTCCCTGTAGAGAACACGTTCCCTCTAGAGAACACATTTTCTGTAGAGAACACGTTCCTTCTAGAGAACACATTCTCTGTAGAGAACACGTTCCCTCTAGAGAACTCGTTCCCTGTAGAGAACACGTTCCCTCTAGAGAACACATTCTCTGTAGAGAACACGTTCCCTCTAGAGAACACATTCTCTGTAGAGAACACGTTCCCTGTAGAGAACACGTTCCCTCTAGAGAACACGTTCCTTCTAGAGAACACATTCTCTGTAGAGAACACGTTCCCTGTAGAGAACACGTTCCTTCTAGAGAACACATTCTCTGTAGAGAACACGTTCCCTGTAGAGAACACGTTCCTTCTAGAGAACACATTCTCTGTAGAGAACACGTTCCCTGTAGAGAACACGTTCCTTCTAGAGAACACATTCTCTGTAGAGAACACGTTCCCTGTAGAGAACACGTTCCCTCTAGAGAACACGTTCCTTCTAGAGAACACATTCTCTGTAGAGAACACGTTCCCTGTAGAGAACACGTTCCCTCTAGAGAACACGTTCCCTCTAGAGAACACGTTCCTTCTAGAGAACACATTCTCTGTAGAGAACACGTTCCCTGTAGAGAACACGTTCCTTCTAGAGAACACATTCTCTGTAGAGAACACGTTCCCTCTAGAGAACTCGTTCCCTGTAGAGAACACGTTCCCTCTAGAGAACACGTTCCTTCTAGAGAACATGTTCCTTCTAGAGAACACATTCTCTGTAGAGAACACGTTCCCTCTAGAGAACACATTCTCTGTAGAGAACACGCTCCTTCTAGAGAACACGTTCCTTCTAGAGAACACGTTCCTTCTAGAGAACACATTCTCTGTAGAGAACCTTCAGTACTGCGGATCCCCCGTTCTACCACTAGATGCTGCTCCTACGCATGGTCAGAGGTGTTCTCATGTTTAGGATCATTTCCTCACAAAGGTACACACTGGTAAATACCACACAGTGTGTAAACCCTAACCCCTCAGGTGTGTTTGTAGGTACACCTGATAAATGAGGGCCCTGGTCAGTGTCTGTCAGCTCTAACTCAGTAATAAGTGGGGACTAGGGTAAAGGTGTGATGACCTCCATGTGTTTCAGAGTGTTGTCGTACCAGCCCTCCATGCATGTACCAAGCATTCAGACCCTAGAGCAGTCGTGTCTGACCTCCTCCCTGGCTGATTACACCATGCCCTTCCATCCGTCTAACCTGGCTACCATCCCTGCAGACATGCAGAGTGAGTTAGCCTGATAAGTTATTTTACCTCTGTCTGCTTTGTGGTGTTAGTTCTACTTTAATCTTTTTGTCTCTTACCTGCAGGTATCGATTTGTTCTCATTAATTCAATCAAATTCTCAGGTAAGCTCAAAGGAGATTCTGTTGTTCAAAGCTTTCTGAGAAATAAGCTGGAGCTGCTGCAGTTCCTCTAGTGGCTCAGCAGGATTAAATGCTCTTTACATTTATTTACTGAACAGTTTTGGAGTGAAGATCTTTTTCCTATGATCAAAGCAGAATTAGGCTGAAACCTTTCTGTAAGGAATTACAGGTCAGGAAAAAAAGCTGAGGGATGTTTCCTAACATCTCAGTTTTGTAAAGTTATTGTGTTTATTTAGGCATCTTTTTTTCATAAGCTGTGTGACCATTGTCTGTGGGTCTGCTTCCTCTATTACAGTCAGAACCCACTCAGAAACTAGTGAGACTGTAAAAATGAGAATATGCATTGGTGCAAACGTCTATTTATGTCAATAATCCATCTTAGAAAAGTCGCTATGGGTGATTCTCTTTGCAGCAACTTATTTAACCCAACTGGTGCAATGAGTTGCTTCTCATTTCTTAAACAACCATGTGGAAAGACACATCTGGTGGTCGTGGAAAGATGTTCAAGCTAGTTTATACTTGTCCGCCTGCGTCAGTACAGAGAAATACAACGAACGCCATTATCTTTCATCACAAGGGCTGTCCCAGCAGGTTTGCAAGGATGGATGGAAAAAGAGCTGACTGTTGTAAATATTTGTTTAAAGAGACCACAAGACTGTAATTGGTCACATTCCTTTAACTTCCATCCATAGTTTATTTATAAAGCACATTTTAAAACACAGCTTTGCAGCTGACCAATGTGCTTTTCATGCAAGTTTTAACTGAAGAACATCGGGCGGAAAAGGTCAGGAATGCAAGGTTACGCAGCAAACATTTTATTTGTGTCGGGAAATTCCTGGAGCGGGGCCCGCTCCAGGAGGCATCCTATCTAGATGCCCGAGCCACCTCAACTGGATCCTCTCGATTAGGGCTGCTCAATTAATCGAATTTTAATCACGATTACGATCTGAGTTTTGAACGATTATAAAAAACATAACAAGCCGATTATTTGCTCCTCCCGCTTGCGCTGCCCTAAGTTGCAAATGAAGCGCTCCTCCACAGTGTTGCCAACTTAGCGACTTTGACGCTATTTCTAGCAGCTTCTCAGACCCCCTTCTTGACTTTTTAATCCTAAAAGTACCTAGCGAACATCTCAGAAACATCTCTGGTAACCCTTAGCTACTTTCTGGATAACTGTCGTCGACATTTCCTGCAGGTTAGCTAAACACTCCGCCTGTGCTCCGGACCGTTCTTCACAACATTAGGAAAGGGAATGATGCAGTGATGTGTCGGTCGCTAAAGACAGCTCTCGGAGCCGGCTCCTTGTTGGATTAACCAGAGTGAGTGACACACACCCGCACCTGCGGTCTCCTGAGCCACTAAAAACAGCTAAATGTGCGCGTGCGGCGTGCTAAACACACGTGCAGCTTGCCCCTGATTGCTGAGAGACCGGGGTGGGGGGGTGGGGGGTGCAGCTGTGGTCGGGACAATTATTACATTAACTGGTGGGCCTGTAAATAAATAGTTTATAAATAAGGTAGAAATAAGTTCCTCACGCTGATAAATAATAACTAATCTCTCTGAGGACACAGTGCTACAGCACCTTGACACGACTCAATAAATGTTATGCAACATTTTGTGAACATCAATTTATTTGCATGTATTTGTTATAAATGCCACTGTATAATTCTTGCTGTCAGTATTTGCAAGATATTGGTATTTGGGTCTGTACTGGTTAGACTCAAGGTCTATAGCCCTTGGGTCATAGACTATGAGCTATAAGTATATTGGTCTTTTTATCCTGGGAATCAGGAGTTCTTTTAGTGATCATCTTGTTTCTTATTTTTGTCCTGATTGTGCCCTGAGCAGTTTTATGACTGAATAAAAACAAATAAAATCAACATAAATTGAAAAATCGTCCTAAATAATCGTGATCTCAATTTCAGTCACCATAATCGTGATTATTATTTTTGCCATAATCGAGCAGCCCTACTCTCGATGTGGAGGAGCAGCGGATGTACTCTGAGCCCCTCCCGGAAGACCAAGCTTCTCACCCTATCTCTAAGAAGAGCCCAGCCGCCCTGTGGAGAAAACTAATTTCTGCCGCTTTTATCCACGATCTCGTTCTTTCGGTCACTACCCAAAGCTCATGACCACAGGTGAGGGTAGGAACGTAGACCGGCCGGTAAATCGAGAGCTTTGCCTTCTGACTCAGCTCTCTCTTCACCACGACAGACCGGTACAACGCCCGCATCACTGCAGATGCAGCACCAATCTCACGCTCACTCGTGAACAAGACCCTGAGATACTTAAACTCCTCCGCTTGGGACAGGACCTCATCCTTGACCCGGAGAAGGCATTCCACCCTTTTCCGACTCAAGAACATGGTCTAGGATTTAGAGGAGCCGATTCTCATCCCAGCTGCTTCACACTCGGCTGCAAGCTGCTCCAGCAAAAGCCGGAGATAACGTTCTGATCAAGCCAACAGGACCGCATCATCTGCAAAAAGCAGAGACCTGATCTTCAGCCTCCCAAAATGGATCCCCTCAACACCTTGGCTGTTCCTAGAAATCCTGTCCATAAAGGTTATGAACAAAATTTGTCCTTGTTAAAGTCTCTGAAATACAAACAAAATAAACACACTAGAGACATGACCGAGAGACGTGACCGCTGTGTTTCAAGGATATCCCAGAAAAGCGCTACGCCTTTGCTGTCCTAGCGGAGATTTACTTCACAACACCGTCAAAGAAGTATAAATGGGAAACGTTACTGTCTACATGTGCGTTTGAGCGCACTTGTGCTGACACAGAAGTATAAACTAGCGTCTGTCAGTGAGCCCCAGAGCAGCTGTGGCTACATCATAGGACATCCCCACCAGAGTGTGAATGGGTGAATGACTGATTTTGTTGTACAGCACCTTGGGGGGTTCCATGACTCTAGAAGGCGCTATGTCAAATACATGCCATTTACCATAGCCTTTAGTCTGTTTCTGTCCATCTGCTGCATCTAAAGGATTTTCTGACATCCTTTATTTCTGCAGTCAGGGACATGAGGGTTGCCTATTTGTCCACCCTGGTGTCTCAGGAAGACAACTTCCCCTGTGTCAGCTCCACAGTGGTTCAGTCTGTCTCTGTCACATTGCTTTCAGTTTCAGAGCTGCTCATTCAGTAATTGTTCCTTAGCAGTTTTTCTGATGGGATGGCTTTTAAATTTGATGGCAAATCGTCCCTTTTTCTGTAGAATCGAATCTAGAATTTGTATTTTGTGATCATAAAATATCTGATCTGAATATTGCAATAATCATTCAAGCCTATGGTGTCGAGAGCCCAGCTGGAGCAGGTACGCCATGTATTTGTATTGCCTAGGCTTGATTACTGCGGCCTTTCTGCGTGGAGTTGCGTGTTCTCCCCATGCATGCGTGGGTTTCCTCCGGGAACTCCGGTTTCCCCCACAGATCACAACGTGCCCTATAGGTTATAAACTGTAAGTCGCTTTGGATAAAAGCGTCTGTCAAATAAATAAACATAAACATAAACTCTCTATATGCAGGGCTGTGTCAGTCATCACTGCGTCGCCTACAGGTTGTGCAGAACAGCGCAGCCAGGTTCCTGACTGGGACCAGGAAACGGGACCACATCACATCAGTCCGGTTCTGGCCTCCCTGCACTGGCTTCCAGTCTGTTATCGTTCTTGCATTAAACTCCTGGTTTTGTTTTCAATTTCTTCCTGGGTGGTGCCCCCACCCCCACCCAGTCCAGCTACGCTCCTGAACAGACATTCCTCATCACGTGCTTTGCGCTCCTCTGACCAAGGCCTGCTCGCCGTCCCTGGTTCTAGGTGTCGGACTCGCGGGGACCGGGTTACTCATTCGTTAGGCTGTCCCCACCTCTGCCGGTTTTTAAGAGTCGCCTAAAAACCCACCTCCTCCGCTTGGCGTTCCCTGAACGTGTTTTAGGTCGGCCCTCTTTTATGTTGATTTTATTTCGCTGTTTTTATGGGTCACCTTATCCCGTGTTTTATCCATTTGTTTCTACTTTAATGTTTTACCCTCTTTGCACTATTTTATTTGCTTTTATTATCTACTTATTTATTGTGATTTGTATTCTGCATTTACTGTTGTCCAGCGCCTTGGGCTCCCTCACAGGGTTGCGGAAGGTGCTTTATAAATGAAGCTTTGATTGACTGATAATTCGGCAAAGTCTGTACTAGTGTACAAATGCAGATTAATTGCAGCACGGATCCCGTTTCTACTCACGGACTAGAGCAGGTGAACAACGACGTGCTTGTATGGAAGATGGGGTAACAGTGGTCACACAGACCTAGATTGGGTTTGAATCTGATGTTGACCAGAAAAACATCCTCAGTAAAATATTCTGGGCGACAGTAAAGTATGTGTGTTAATGCAAATGACCTGAAATGCTGCTTGTTTATTAATACATGATGAACACAGACTTCCAAACCGTCTGGACATCTGCTGAGATTTAGTTTCAACAAATTTCACTCAACTGCTTGATCTGAGTGTCTCATTTTCAGTGTTGTGCTAGTTACTGAAAAAAGTAACTAGTTACAGTTACTAATTACTTCATTCAAAAAGTAATTTAGTTATTTTACCGATTACTCACATCAAAAAGAAATGAGTTACTCTTAAAAGTACCTTTTTAGTTACTTATTTAAAATATATTCTTAAAAATGCTGTACAAAATGTAATCTTGAGATTTAAAGAGCAAGCCACCCCCCAAATCAACATTTTTTGCTGATAAATCATATAAATTAGTGTCTAGTCGTGCTGTAGACATGTGTAGTCAATAATTTGGCACTTTAGTACATATTAGTTAAGATTTAAATTTTCTGCCTAAAATTGTCAGTGTTGCGCCCTCTTCAGGTAAAAACTCTGCACTTCATTTGAATTTAAACCTGACATCGTCAATGGCTAAGAGTTACCCTATGGCTTAGCTGGTACCATATGATGTCACAAATTTGTTGTGAGCCTGTGTGTGTGTGTATTTGTTAGTGGCTCTGCCCTCTCGTCTGCCAGGCAACAGCATTTGTTGCTTTTTTTTTTTTTTCAAACACGAAGTGGGACTGGAGTAAGACTCTGGTAGGGGTGACTTGCTCTTTAAGAGTTAAGAAGCTGGACTTCAAGAAAAAAGTACAGTTGCTTTAATTTTAAATTCCAAGATCACCATGTCCTAGATGACTGAGAATCTACATTAATGTACAAAATATAATTCAAACTCAAACACAGTGTAATTTGTAAACACTATTTTAATCAAGCCAGGCCAGTGAATGATTTCAAAAACAAATAAATAAAAAAATAACACCTGGTAAAAGATAAAATCTATGAGCAATGCTCAACTTCAATGCCAGTAACTTAAAGTAGGCTGGATGTATTAGGTAAAGTGCAAATAGTAAAGTTGTTTCAGGACCATACAACTGCCGAAGTGTACTGTTTCCATAGAACATTCTTGAAAAATATTTCAAACCTTTTCTGAGCAACACCATGCATTCATATAAAATAAATAAGTGTTCTGAAATTCAACAAAAGTCACAGTGACTACTTAACTAACACATGTTAGTGTTACACACGTTTGTTTTGGGTTGTGGGTTTTTTTTTTTTGTTTTTTTTTTTTTTTTTTTTGCAGGAAATGCAGACCTCGAAAAGAAATGACTTAAGTTTGACCTAATTTGAAAGTTAAACTCATTCTAATTTTCTTAAAGAACATGTATGTCCACTAATGCAAGCATCTGGCTGTATGCCATACACGCTACTTGAAAAATACTGGAAAAATGTACAGGTCTCATACAAAACAGAATGAAGACACTTAGAGTAAATATCAGTAGGTGAACAAAATGGAAATATCCCCCAATGTCTCTTTGAAGATCAGAATTGTCCTAATATCTGAACACTCAGACATCTAGCCACTTGGGGAAAATGAACTTTCCAATTGAACAAATATTAAACTGTGAAAAACCATGAGGAAATTATGTGAGAGTTGCATGCCAGCAACTTGTTTAAACTAAACTGTATTATTTCAAGTGCAAAAATTAAACTGGCTTCAACATTAAGTAACTGTTTTATATGATCTCTGTAATAAAATATCCAAAGATTCAAATGAATGTTTGAGTTGAGGTTTAGCCTTCAAACCAGTGGTTGTAACGCATGAGAAGAAGCCTCTCAAATCGTTGGTCTGACAGTTTGTTTCTCTTTGGAGACTGCACTAGACTTCCCAAGCTAAAAAGTCTCTCGACTGGTGCACTGGAAGGAGCAGCTGCGTTTTTCTTCAGAGAAATCCTTTATCGTAGGAAATTGTTTGAGAATCTCCATACCTGTTTTGGTTGTTCTCAAGTACGTCAACACCTCAGTTTCAACAGTGCTGAAGGCATCATCATCATCATCCTCGAAGCAGAAAAAGTCCTGCACATTGGAGGAGCTTGAGTCTGTTGTTGTTGGAGTCACTGGCATCTTGGCTGCTTGCTGCACTGGACCAGGTTGAGGGATGAGCTTGTGGCACTCTCTTATCAGCATTCCCGTGACCATCTCTTTCTTATGCTGGTCTTTTAACCATCGCAGTTTGAACACGGGAAGTGTGACAGCTGCAAGCATTGCATCTTCGTTTTCCAAGACAGATGCAAAACATCTTTGGATAGCCTGAAAAACACACACCCAATTGACACGGACCTTAAACAAATGAAAGATGTTTCTTAAAGCAAGTTTTTTAAAGACTGTGCACCACCATGTGATTTTTCAGTTATTGGTACGAGTTCTAAACATTTTTAAACATCAAAATTACAGCAGATACTGTAGACAAATGACAACTGATTAGACAAAACTAAACATTTATTTTGCAAAAAGAAACTGTGGCACAAAGCTATTAATGTTTATTTTAATTGCATAATGTAGGTAAGTGGAGCATATATTTTTGGTTACATCAGTGGTTGCTCCAATGAAAATATCAGTGTTTACATTTATTAACTTCTCCTGGTATAAAAAACGTATACCACGTGCTTTAGTAAAAATGAGTGGTGATTAAATTCAGTCTTTTTGTACTAGTAGAAGATTAGATGTGATGATGAGTCTTTCTTACCTGTGCTATGGCATCTGGTAAGCCAGCTGCAATAGTCAGACCTTCTTTCATCTCCAACGTCTTTGACATCAGTACTTCCAAGGTGGGGAGGAGGGTGCCAAAGTAACAGTTCTCTTCTCCTTGTAGGATGTCCAAAGCAACTGTGAGTGGCTTCATGACCTCACAGTATTCTTTCAGAAACCGAAGCTCTTTCTCTCTAAAACATTGTAACTCTAAACGATCAGAGATGGTATTCAAGTCACTTGTAGGCATGTCAACGATCCTTGCCACAGCGCCGTAGAGAGAGTTCCATCTTGTAGAGCATGGCACCAGCAGCTTTTGCCAACAGTATCTCCCACTATTTCTGAGGCCAAGGTCGATCTGCTAGCTTTACTCCACAGAGCTGTGCACTTGGCTGTCGCACTTCTATATATATTTTTAGTAGTAGGATTCGAAAGCAGCCACTTGTCCACATCCGAACATGAAATCAAGCTGAGAGTGTGAGAGGCACACCTCAGGTGGGGAGGTAAAACAATTCCCTCATCTGCAGCGGTGTAAGTAAAGGATTTCGCTTATGCAGCGACCGCTTCATATCAGGTACTTAAACCAACGTTTCCTCAACTGTGTATGGTATTTATTTTAAATGCTTTTATTACGATTCTTAGTGGGCTTCCTAAACTTATTTTGGCGTGGCTTTTTCTGTCTTATTACTCATAGCAACAAGTAAACATCACGTAAAACGTTGCCTCGTGAGTTCTGCGTGCTGCCGTTTACGTGTTTTATGATCACAGCAACTAACCGGCTAAGCTGTATTTAATTTTTAAGCAATGGTTGATCAATTGTCAGATCACACATAAAAAGCACTTTGGATTGCTATTATCTGTCTCACCGAGACAGATCTCAGACAGATCCTGAGACGCTCCTGCCTGACCTATTTATTTTATTCACGGAAAAAACAATCAAACTAGTGATTTCTCTTGGTGTTCAGTTTATACAAACTGCACCATCATATCTGTGTAACGTTCTAGCCCGATACGTTCCATCACGGCCACTTAGATCTACCACATTGGGCCTTTTGGAAGTTCTAAAGGTAAATCAGGTCACCATTACGTATACCAGATGTGTAATGTGCCTTGGTGTGAGCAGATCCAATGAATTTAAAAGTTTGATAATAGTTATATTTTCTAACATGAGTGACTGATACAGCTTGGCTGTGGGAATTTTGACATTTAAACTGACATTGGCATGTAAAATAGCAGCGTATGAACCAGTGTAGAGAATATCTTCTGCTTTAGTTGTGTTGCCTTGCAAGTACAGGAAAGCAGGTGGCTTTGTGAAAGAACAATAATATTGATGTAACGGTACAATATCATATCTGATTCTAAATGATCCCAATTTGGTAATAATATCGGTGTATCGACCAGACCTAGTTGTGATAACATGACTCGTATTGTAGCAGCTGAAAAAGTCTTGAAAACATTGTGGAAAATCATTTCAAGAAAAGAGTGGGAAGATGGGAGGGGATATGGCGAGCAGCCACAGTGGCAGTGAAGTGGAACTGTTTTATCTACAGGCGTACTGCAGGGGTCTCTAGTGTGCGGTATACAGCTTCTAATGTGGGACACGACCACTCTCTAAAGCTGAAGTTAGGGCCGGAAGTCATTCGGGCAGGATTTGGGGGTATTTCTTGGGGGTTTGTAACATGTGGGGACAGTGCATTGGCTGAGGGACAGGTTGAAATTTCAGGAGATCGCATCAGCCAGCTCATTAGCTTCAGCTTCACTTTTGAAGTAGAATTGCTGACATAAATGAACTTTTGCAACAGATTCTCATTCTTCACGTTTCAACTTTTGATGAAATCTGCTGTTACAAAACATAGAATTGTTAGAAACCTGCCAAAGGAAACAGCGTCATGTTTATAATGACGCACCCACAGCTGTCCCTCACCTGGTGGGTTGGGTTAAGACTAAAGCTGATGGTGTGTCTGTCCTCAGCATTACCGGCCTCAGATGTTTCTGGACAACCTGACAGGCAGGATGCAGAGTGCTGCTACAGCCAGCACCAGCTCAACTTCTCTCTCCTCCACCAGCCACTATGACGCTAGCAGACATGCTGCCGACTCCATCCACGAAGCTAGGGTCATCACTGGAGAACGGGTGACTGACGGCAGCATATCAGACATCATCTCCCTGGATTGAATCAGGGTGCTAAGCGTCACTGACCTTTTTGACGTGAACAGTTTTTTACGCAGGCATGTTCTTTTCTAATGTCTTTTTAAAATGTAAAGTTTTCTTTCTGTCCAGCCTGAAAAAGTAATGATCACTGTAACCTTTACGTTTTGTGCCAAATTAGATGTTTTATTTCAGCCATATCACATGGACAGGCCTCATATCTGGTACCAACAGGCATCCTGGACCTGTTACAGGTGGGAGTGCTCCCACAGACCATTAACACCCAGCTGTTACAGATGAGAGGACCAGTCACTGAGTCCACGTGACCTCATCAGCTGGATGTGTGCTTGTTCTCCTGGTTTTCAGGATGAAACGGTGTAAAAGCCATAGTTCAAACCAGGTTCAGAACCTGCCTACATCTATGCAAGAAAAATTGGCGTTAGTTGGGCTTTTTCATTAATGATTGAGCTCCAGGTTCTGCTGTGAGTCTGAGCTGTCTCAGACTGCTGGGGGTGGCAGCGTGTCCGTTCACATGGAGCTGAGATATGAGCCCAGATTCAGGATGCGTTGGTGCCAGATCAGAACAGGCCAAAGAGAGGTTAGGGTCACTGAGAAAACCGGCCTTCGGTGTTTCAGAAACACCAACTGGGTCAGATAGATCCCCAACATATAGAACCTGTGTGACATGGGAGACCTGCCCGGTGCATGCTGGGAGATCATGGCAGCATAAATCATGGTGAGTGGAACAAACCTTCCTACTGTGAATAAAGTCCATCTGCAGCTCATCTTTAACAAGTCTGAGAACGCATGCACCATGATTTCTGGATGTCAGGTGACAAAACACGTCTGCCTCTCAGCTTGTCGCAGTTCTGTCCTCTGACATGCCCATGCCTTGTCATACTGTCATGTTTTTATTTTGGTGTCTGCTGAGCTCAGAGGCTGGCCTGGAGCACCCGACTCTAAACTTCCTACATCAGGACTTCCTCCTAACTTGTGTTAGATTTTCTGGATTTGTAAGCTTTGCTTTGTGACATCATTTTTTTAAATAAACTTTTTCTACAGAAAAGAGTTGATCATTCAAGTGAGCTTATTCATATAGCACCAAATCACAACAAGGTCATCCCAGTGGACCAGTACAGGTCAGGGGTCTCATTTATAAAACATGACGTACATACGCCATGTACGTCACCTCGTCCCGTTCCCTCAGGTCCTCCTCCATTCATCTCTCTGTGCCCTCCTTCTGTCTCAGCACCATGGGGAGTAGAGCCTTCAGCTGCACCGCTCCCAAACTCTGGAACTCCCTTCAGCCTCTCATCAAGAACATTAACTCATTCACAGAATTCAAAAAAACAACTCAAAACTCACCTCTTCATAACCACATATCAATCTTGAATTTTAGAGTGCCTTGTTTGCTGATGTTTACGTATGTTTACTTTGTTTTATTGAATGATTTGTGTTTTTATTCTGTACAGTGTCCTTGAGTGACCAGAAAGGCGCTTTTTAAATAAAATTTATTATTATTATTAAGTAGGTTTGTGACCTATAAAACATGGGGTACGCACAGCTTCACGCAATCGCCCCTTTATAAATCACTCTACCTGGAAAGGTTCTCAGGTGTTTCTGGATCACACCCTGCTCTCAACACGCCCCCTTACTGCCATAAATGGTCAATGCAAAGTGCCTTGTGGATACCATGCATATACATAAGCCGGCTCGTTGCAACCCTCCACCATGAATGATGGCGACCGCAGTTCAAGGAAGCGCTATTTCACCAAAGCAGAAATTGAGGTACTTGTGGGTGAGGTGGAGGCATGAAGTGCTTTTGCAAAACAAATTAGATAAAATCCACAGAGTGGCACAGCTTTGCTGAAGCCGTCAATGCTGCAAGTTCTTCAGAGAGATCTGTGGTGGATATAAAGAAATGGTCTGATCTGAAGGTGGAGGCAAAAAAAGATGTTTTGCCACTGCCAGAGTGTCTGCCACTGGCGGAGGCACTGGCACCTCTGATCCCCCACAGCTCGCCATTAGGATCTCAGCAGTACTTGGACCGGCAAGTGTGCGTGGCATCGTGCCGGAGAAGGAGGAGACCGGTAACGTTTAAGCCTTTTATTACAGATCAGATGTGTCCGTCATTAAAATATATAACAAAACCAAATCTCGTTCTCCCCAGTGGCTCTGGACGAAGCATCCAACGAGGCATCCCGGGTGGTGACTGAAGACGTGAATGCAGGGTCTGCCTGTCTCACCAGTGCACCCCGGGCGCATGGCGCTCCTGGAAGTGGCCAGCTGCTAACTGACGCTGTCCTACAGGCACAGAGGCAGGGCCAGATTAACACTTTGTTGTACCCTGGGCAACAATATTCAAGGGCCCCATCATCACGACCTAAGGATCACCATAATATGGTCACATACAGAATATTTTACTGTAATATGCAGTAAATATACTCAATACTTGAATGCCTGACATCACGTAACCCGCCCTGAGTAACCTTTGACCCACCTTGTGTGGACTGACCAATGAGGAGAGGGTCTTAACTTGAGGCCCTCTCTTCATTGGTCAGTCTGCATGAGACTGACTCTCAACTGACGGTCAAAGTCCACGGCAGCAAAGCGTCTCTGTGCAGCACAAAAGCCCGGGTGGACAGTTTGTTTAATAGGGTGACCATATTTCCATTTCCAAACAAGAGGACAGGGGATCTGTGCCTATGACGTCACACTATGGCAACGCCACACAAACCACGTTGGGACCCATTTTTTGTAAGAACTAAATTAATATCAGATTCTGCCAATAAAAGGGCTCTAAAACAATTCATATGTAAATATTTAGCATATGTATTGCAAAATCTCATTTTTCTGCTTTAGTGCTGCAACAAGGTTTTATTAATAATAAATTATTATACCTTTTGTTTTACTACAGCATCGGTACGCTTCCTGTGCACAGATTATTAAGGATGCTTGTTTCAGCTGTGAGATTAGATGATAGGACCAATGAAAACATAAGTTGTCACACACTCCATGGAAACTTTCAGAGAATCCACAAATAGTGGCTTTCAAATGGTTTCGTTACTTTTAGCAAGTTTAGGAAAGCAGCAGATGAGACAGCATGTCTGATAATTTAGTTTTTCATCTGATAATATTAGAACATGTCAGTAAAGTCTGAGGGGCTTTTATAAACACTGTATAACTACAGGGGGGGGGGGGGGGGGTCATTTTGCCTTGGCCCCCAAAATGTCTTGAAACTGCCCTGGGTGTGTGACTGAGTTTTGAAGGTGATCTGAATTGTATCAGATGTGTAAATATTACATGTGTGTAACTTATTGTTTTTACTGGTAAAAACGTGTAGTGGAGATAAATCTACCTACATTTTACTTTTCAACACTTTGTTTTGTTTTCTTGTTTTTATTGAACTATTGTCCTGTCCTGTCTGTCTCTCATCTTCCTGCATCTCCTCTAAACTCTCCAGAAAAACTGCTGCCTGGATTCTTACCTTTTCACCTCATCAGTTACTTCTGAGCAGATCAAAGGGATCTCCTGACCGCAAAGCGGAGAGCGCCTTTCGTTGCTGCGTCAGTGAGATGAAATCACCGCAGCACAGGTGATGAGCTGCGCAGTAGCAGAGCGCTTCAGGCACAAATAAGACAGAAAATAGAGAACGTGCGGACATCAACGATCGTGTGCTAATTATAGTTTTTTGGTTGCGCCACTTTGAGAATGGACCGTGCGCTGGACGCAGCAGCCTGGAGCGCTGCGCAAGAACGCGCTCTGCCGCTCTCTGTGCTCTCTGCTCAAAAGAGTCCATAAATGATGTAATATAGGTAGAAAACTTGTTTCCGGCTCCCCTGGATGTGTAGGATATCCAGCTCCCCCATAAATCGATCCCTGCTCCTGGATGAAAAGCCGGACATTTTCATCAATACAAGAACCCCCACTCCGGACGCCCGGACAGAGAGTGAAAAGTGGACATGTCCGGGGAAAACCGGACATACGGTCACCCTAGTTTAATATAAAGCGGGAGATTACAGATACAGTATTTTGCTCGTGCCCTTGCTGCCCTGGGCCCCTTAGAGTTCGTGGGCCCTGGGCAATTGCCCAGTTGCCCATATGGTTAATCCGGCCTTGCACAGAGGGACATGATTAGTGGGATGAACGAAGTGCGAGAAGAACTTTGCCAAGTCATCAACAGATGACACACTGGTGGACAGGCCATGAGTGATGGAAATGCAAAGATGATTATGATTTACACTTATTTAAGTTTAGATTAAATGGTCCACATTTAATCAGATGATGAACAGGAAAAACATTCACTTGATTTCGAAGCTCTTTCCGTTTTAGAATATGTTGGTATATGTTTTTTGTAACTTTCAATGAAGATATTGTGGGAAAAAAGATGAAGCGACTGTAGGTTAGGTGACTTTTGGGTTCAAATAAGCACTTCCTGTAAGGTAATGGCGACTGGAGGTGAGCTCATGTCGACATTTTGCTGCAGCCAGGTCCTCTTGGGAGAGAAGGTGGTTTGCTGTTACATGAAACAGCCAATCAGAGGAGACCTTCCTTGGACATCCTACGATTCTTAATGATGCTCCCTGCCTCATTTGGACGGCCTGACTTCAAAGGGATGACCTAATTTACGAGTGACAGCTTTTAAATTTGATAGCAAGCTGTCCCCGTTTCAGTGATCGCTAATCCAGAACTTGCATTTTGTGGAAGTGAAAAAGAAATGTGAGTTTGGGGGTTTTGAGGGTTTGCAGCACGTTTCCTATTTCTGTTAACTTGGAACGCAGCAGCTGATTCTGCAGCAGGTGGATGGAGACGTGTTTGTAAAGAAGACATGAACTTTCTTCAGCTTAATGAAGATAAGACTGAGATCCTCATCTGTGCCCCAGACAAGCTGATTCCCAAAGTCAGAGACTCTCTTGGTCAGCTTGCTTCCCACACCAAACCTTCTGTCAGGAATCTTGGCGTGACCTTTGACCCAGCTCTCACCCTGGATTCTCATGTCAGTTCTCTTGTTGGCTCTTCCTTCTTCCATCTCAGGAACGTTGCTAAGCTGAGTCCCATTCTGTCTCGCTCTGAACTTGAGACAGTTCTCCACACCTTCATCTCCTCACGCTTAGACTACTGTAACTCTCTTTTCACGTGTCTGAGCAGAACCTCCCTGAACCGTCTACAGGTGGTTCAGAACGCCTGTGCTCGGCTTCTGACCAAGTCCTCCAAACACACCCACATCACCCCGCTTCTCCTCCAGCTTCACTGGCTGCCAGTCAACTTCAGGGTTTGTCTTGTTTCTTATATTGTTGTGGGTTCTCAATAATGACACCATTACTTGAAGAGAAGGTACTTTATCGAACTAAGGCTCACATGCAACAACCAAGCTTCGCCATTACTGTCCCAGACTAAGGGTCATCCATCCCCACTGGCTCCCCCTACCATCTAGGAGTATTAACAACATAACCCATGATACTAAGCAAATAATGATTTGCTGTTATCATTACATCTTCCTTTTTTTCTTTTTTAAAACAATAAGATAACATACTGACTTACACAAACATAACCAGCCTCTAATTATGTGTAATTTGTTAAACCAGGCTTTGGTAAAGTAATGTTAACAACATAACTAGCTTTCAACAATTATAACCCATTCAACCCCAAGAACCAAACATGGTGAACTTACAGAGATAACGTAACTTCATCTTCCAAACAACATGTCATCACATTACATCTGTTCAATCAGTCTCATAGGTGGCTTCACTTGTCTTACAGATCTTCTCTGTGTTTGTACATGTGTATGTGCTGGTGTTTGTACATGTGTATGTGCTGGTGTTTGCACATGTGTATGTGCTGGTGTTTGTACATGTGTATGTGCTGGTGTTTGTACATGTGTATGTGCTGTGTTTGTACATGTGTATGTGCTGGTGTTTGTACATGTGTATGTGCTGGTGTTTGTACATGTGTATGTGCTGGTGTTTGTACATGTGTATGTGCTGGTGTTTGTACATGTGTATGTGCTGGTGTTTGTACATGTGTATGTGCTGGTGTTTGTACATGTGTATGTGCTGGTGTTTGTACATGTGTATGTGCTGGTGTTTGTACATGTGTATGTGCTGGTGTTTGTACATGTGTATGTGCTGGTGTTTGTACATGTGAGTGTGTACTGGTGTTTGTACATGTGTATGTGCTGGTGTTTGTACATGTGTGTGTGTACTGGTGTTTGTACATGTGTATGTGCTGGTGTTTGTACATGTGTATGTGCTGGTGTTTGTACATGTGTATGTGCTGGTGTTTGTACATGTGTATGTGCTGGTGTTTGTACATGTGTATGTGCTGGTGTTTGTACATGTGTATGTGCTGGTGTTTGTACATGTGTATGTGCTGGTGTTTGTACATGTGAATGTGCTGGTGTTTGTACATGTGTATGTGCTGGTGTTTGTACATGTGTATGTGCTGGTGTTTGTACATGTGTATGTGCTGGTGTTTGTACATGTGTATGTGCTGGTGTTTGTACATGTGTATGTGCTGGTGTTTGTACATGTGTATGTGCTGGTGTTTGTACATGTGTATGTGCTGGTGTTTGTACATGTGTATGTGCTGGTGTTTGTACATGTGTATGTGCTGGTGTTTGTACATGTGTATGTGCTGGTGTTTGTACATGTGTATGTGCTGGTGTTTGTACATGTGTATGTGCTGGTGTTTGTACATGTGTATGTGCTGGTGTTTGTACATGTGTATGTGCTGGTGTTTGTACATGTGTATGTGCTGGTGTTTGTACATGTGTATGTGCTGGTGTTTGTACATGTGAATGTGCTGGTGTTTGTACATGTGTATGTGCTGGTGTTTGTACATGTGTATGTGCTGGTGTTTGTACATGTGTATGTGCTGGTGTTTGTACATGTGTATGTGCTGGTGTTTGTACATGTGTATGTGCTGGTGTTTGTACATGTGTATGTGCTGGTGTTTGTACATGTGTATGTGCTGGTGTTTGTACATGTGTATGTGCTGGTGTTTGTACATGTGTATGTGCTGGTGTTTGTACATGTGTATGTGCTGGTGTTTGTACATGTGTATGTGCTGGTGTTTGTACATGTGTATGTGCTGGTGTTTGTGCATGTGTATGTGCTGGTGTTTGTACATGTGTATGTGCTGGTGTTTGTGCATGTGTATGTGCTGGTGTTTGTACATGTGTATGTGCTGGTGTTTGTACATGTGTATGTGCTGGTGTTTGTACATGTGTATGTGCTGGTGTTTGTACATGTGTATGTGCTGGTGTTTGTACATGTGTATGTGCTGGTGTTTGTACATGTGTATGTGCTGGTGTTTGCACATGTGTATGTGCTGGTGTTTGCACATGTGTATGTGCTGGTGTTTGCACATGTGTATGTGCTGGTGTTTGCACATGTGTATGTGCTGGTGTTTGCACATGTGTATGTGCTGGTGTTTGCACATGTGTATGTGCTGGTGTTTGCACATGTGTATGTGCTGGTGTTTGTACATGTGTATGTGCTGGTGTTTGCACATGTGTATGTGCTGGTGTTTGTACATGTGTATGTGCTGGTGTTTGTACATGTGTATGTGCTGGTGTTTGTACATGTGTATGTGCTGGTGTTTGTACATGTGTATGTGCTGGTGTTTGCACATGTGTATGTGCTGGTGTTTGTACATGTGTATGTGCTGGTGTTTGTACATGTGTATGTGCTGGTGTTTGCACATGTGTATGTGCTGGTGTTTGCACATGTGTATGTGCTGGTGTTTGTACATGTGTATGTGCTGGTGTTTGCACATGTGTATGTGCTGGTGTTTGCACATGTGTATGTGCTGGTGTTTGCACATGTGTATGTGCTGGTGTTTGCACATGTGTATGTGCTGGTGTTTGCACATGTGTATGTGCTGGTGTTTGTACATGTGTATGTGCTGGTGTTTGCACATGTGTATGTGCTGGTGTTTGTACATGTGTATGTGCTGGTGTTTGTACATGTGTATGTGCTGGTGTTTGTACATGTGTATGTGCTGGTGTTTGTACATGTGTATGTGCTGGTGTTTGTACATGTGTATGTGCTGGTGTTTGTACATGTGTATGTGCTGGTGTTTGTACATGTGTATGTGCTGGTGTTTGTGCATGTGTATGTGCTGGTGTTTGTACATGTGTATGTGCTGGTGTTTGTGCATGTGTATGTGCTGGTGTTTGTACATGTGTATGTGCTGGTGTTTGTACATGTGTATGTGCTGGTGTTTGTACATGTGTATGTGCTGGTGTTTGTACATGTGTATGTGCTGGTGTTTGTACATGTGTATGTGCTGGTGTTTGTACATGTGTATGTGCTGGTGTTTGCACATGTGTATGTGCTGGTGTTTGCACATGTGTATGTGCTGGTGTTTGCACATGTGTATGTGCTGGTGTTTGCACATGTGTATGTGCTGGTGTTTGCACATGTGTATGTGCTGGTGTTTGCACATGTGTATGTGCTGGTGTTTGCACATGTGTATGTGCTGGTGTTTGTACATGTGTATGTGCTGGTGTTTGCACATGTGTATGTGCTGGTGTTTGTACATGTGTATGTGCTGGTGTTTGTACATGTGTATGTGCTGGTGTTTGTACATGTGTATGTGCTGGTGTTTGTACATGTGTATGTGCTGGTGTTTGCACATGTGTATGTGCTGGTGTTTGTACATGTGTATGTGCTGGTGTTTGTACATGTGTATGTGCTGGTGTTTGCACATGTGTATGTGCTGGTGTTTGCACATGTGTATGTGCTGGTGTTTGTACATGTGTATGTGCTGGTGTTTGCACATGTGTATGTGCTGGTGTTTGCACATGTGTATGTGCTGGTGTTTGCACATGTGTATGTGCTGGTGTTTGCACATGTGTATGTGCTGGTGTTTGCACATGTGTATGTGCTGGTGTTTGTACATGTGTATGTGCTGGTGTTTGCACATGTGTATGTGCTGGTGTTTGTACATGTGTATGTGCTGGTGTTTGTACATGTGTATGTGCTGGTGTTTGTACATGTGTATGTGCTGGTGTTTGTACATGTGTATGTGCTGGTGTTTGTACATGTGTATGTGCTGGTGTTTGTACATGTGTATGTGCTGGTGTTTGTACATGTGTATGTGCTGGTGTTTGTATATGTGTGTGTGCTGGTGTTTGTACATGTGTATGTGCTGGTGTTTGTACATGTGTGTGTGCTGGTGTTTGTACATGTGTGTGTGTGCTGGTGTTTGTACATGTGTGTGTGCTGGTGTTTGTATATGTGTATGTGCTGGTGTTTGTATATGTGTATGTGCTGGTGTTTGTACATGTGTGTGTGCTGGTGTTTGTACATGTGTGTGTGCTGGTGTTTGTACATGTGTATGTGCTGGTGTTTGTACATGTGTGTGTGCTGGTGTTTGTATATGTGTGTGTGCTGGTGTTTGTATATGTGTATGTGCTGGTGTTTGTATATGTGTATGTGCTGGTGTTTGTACATGTGTGTGTGCTGGTGTTTGTATATGTGTATGTGCTGGTGTTTGTATATGTGTGTGTGCTGGTGTTTGTATATGTGTGTGTGTGCTGGTGTTTGTATATGTGTGTGTGCTGGTGTTTGTATATGTGTGTGTGCTGGTGTTTGTACATGTGTATGTGCTGGTGTTTGTATATGTGTATGTGCTGGTGTTTGTATATGTGTATGTGCTGGTGTTTGTACATGTGTATGTGCTGGTGTTTGTATATGTGTGTGTGCTGGTGTTTGTATATGTGTATGTGCTGGTGTTTGTACATGTGTGTGTGCTGGTGTTTGTATATGTGTGTGTGCTGGTGTTTGTACATGTGTATGTGCTGGTGTTTGTATATGTGTGTGTGCTGGTGTTTGTACATGTGTGTGTGCTGGTGTTTGTATATGTGTGTGTGCTGGTGTTTGTATATGTGTATGTGCTGGTGTTTGTACATGTGTGTGTGCTGGTGTTTGTATATGTGTATGTGCTGGTGTTTGTACATGTGTATGTGCTGGTGTTTGTATATGTGTATGTGCTGGTGTTTGTACATGTGTATGTGCTGGTGTTTGTACATGTGTATGTGCTGGTGTTTGTATATGTGTATGTGCTGGTGTTTGTACATGTGTATGTGCTGGTGTTTGTACATGTGTATGTGCTGGTGTTTGTATATGTGTATGTGCTGGTGTTTGTACATGTGTATGTGCTGGTGTTTGTACATGTGTGTGTGCTGGTGTTTGTATATGTGTATGTGCTGGTGTTTGTACATGTGTATGTGCTGGTGTTTGTACATGTGTATGTGCTGGTGTTTGTACATGTGTATGTGCTGGTGTTTGTATATGTGTATGTGCTGGTGTTTGTACATGTGTATGTGCTGGTGTTTGTACATGTGTGTGTGCTGGTGTTTGTATATGTGTATGTGCTGGTGTTTGTATATGTGTGTGTGCTGGTGTTTGTACATGTGTATGTGCTGGTGTTTGTATATGTGTATGTGCTGGTGTTTGTATATGTGTATGTGCTGGTGTTTGTACATGTGTATGTGCTGGTGTTTGTACATGTGTATGTGCTGTGTTTGTACATGTGTATGTGCTGGTGTTTGTACATGTGTATGTGCTGTGTTTGTACATGTGTATGTGCTGGTGTTTGTACATGTGTATGTGCAGATGTTACAGGTGACAGTGTCTCATGTGTGTGTTGTGGTTGATCAGCAGCCTCCAACCTCTGCTCCACCACCACTGGTCCCTTAAGAAGATCTCTGCGATTTCTTCTCAGCACAGCTCCATCTTCAGTCTGAATGATGAATGATCGAGGTCGATCATTCCGTCGAACTGTCGCTTTCTGCGCCCATGTGCTGGTTTTTTCTTTGAATCTCACCTGATCCCCAGCATGCAGTTGAGGCAAGTTCTTTGTTCCTCTATCATAGTAGAACTTCTGCTTCGCTTTTTGTTGCTCCTTAAACTTGTTCACGCCGTTTGCCTCACGTATTTTAAGCAGATTATCCTGAATTGGCAAGTTTGTTCTCAGGCGTCGTCCCATAAGCAGCTGAGCTGGCGACATACCACACTCAAGTGGCGTTGTGCAGTATACGAGCAGACTTTGGTAGAAGTCAGCACCACTGTCTCTTGCCTTACTCATCAGCCTCTTCCCCGTTTGGACGGACTTTTCCACTAGTCCATTAGATTGCGGGTAACGCGGGCTTGACGTCGTGTGAACAAAGTCCCATTCTTTGGCAAACTGTCCAAACCTCATATTGGAGAATTGTGGTTCATTGTCTGTGAACACTTCACTTGGCACACCATGTCGTGCAAATACAGCGTTCATAGAGGTGATTAGAGCCTCTGCTGCTGTTGTTTGCAGTTTACATACTTCTGGATACAAAGAGTAGTAGTCTGTGACCACAATATAGTCCATTCCTCCAGACACAAAGAGGTCCGCCCCCACCTTCTGATATGGTCGGTCTGGCACTGGGTGTGGCTTTAGTGGCTCAGCAGGATTGCTTGCTTGATATGTCAGACATGTTGAACAGCTCGACACTTCATTTGTCACGTCCTGATTAATCTGTGGCCAGTACATCACCTCACGTGCTCTCCTTTTACATTTTTCCATGTCTAGATGCCCTGCATGTATCTTTTTGAGCATCTCTCTTCGCAGGCTCTTTGGGATAACAATTTTACTTCCCTTGAACACCACATCATCCACTACAGACATGTCTGCTCTGCAGTTCCAATACTCTTGAAGAACAGGTGAGCAGCTTTGCTTACAGCTGGGCCATCCATCTACGATAGTCTTGCACAGTGCTTGTAATGTTCCATCTTTGCTTGTCTCTGTTCTTATGAGCTCCATCTTCCCTCCTGCAACGGGAAGTGCACCTGTGACCATGCTCACGTATGCTCTCACATCATCATCCAACGTGGTGTTTGCTGGCACATTTGGATCAACAGCTCTGGATAATGTGTCAGCTGTGTACATCAGCTTGCCAGGCGTGTACATCACGTCAAGTGTGTAACGTTGCAGCCGGATCATCATTTTTTAGATTCTCAGCGGACAGTCATTTAGTGGTTTTTTGAACAATGCTATCAGCGGCTTGTGATCAGTTTCAACACTGACAGCCTGCCCGGACACAAACTGGTGAAATCTCTCACAGGCGTATGTTATGCTTAGCAGTTCTTATTCAATCTGTGCATATCTCGTCTCTGCATCTGTCATTGATCGCGATGCTTAGGCAACAGGCTGCCACTCATCATACTTCTGCAACAGAACAGCTCCAAGCCCGCTCTGTGATGAATCTGATGAGATTTTAATAGGCCTCATTGGATCATAAAACTTCAGAACTGGTTCCTTCGTAAGCAAATCTTTCAAGTCACGCCATGCTTTCTCATGTTCATGATTCCACTCCCATTCGAGTCTCTTTTCTGTTAGCTGTCTCAGTGGCGCCATCTTTTCCGAGAGATTGAGTATGAATTTCCCCATGTAATTCACCATGCCATTAAATCTCTGCACGTCTTTCTTGCATTGCGGCCTCGGCATGTTTTCAATTGCAGCCACCTTTTGAGGATCTGGTCTGATGCCTTCACTGCTCAGAATATCTCCAACGAATGTCAGTTCGTGCGCGCCCAGCTGACATTTCTCCTTATTCAGCTTCAGATTGGCTCTTCTGGTTGCTTCAAGAACATTTCTCAGTCTCAGGTCATGTTCAGCTTTTGTGCTACCCCACACAATGATGTCATCCATTGACGTGTCGACTCCTTCCAGGTGTTCATAGATCATGTGTATCGTCTTGTGATACACTTCCGGTGCTGAGATAATGCCAAACGGCAGTCGCCGGAATCTGTACCTGCCAAATGGGCTGTTGATGTGCACAGTTTCGAACTTGCTTCGTCCAGCTTCAGTTGCCAAAATCCTGATGAAGCGTCTAGCTTGCTAAAGTACCTTGCTTTTGCAAACTGTGACATGATCTCTTCTCTTGTAGGCAGTTTGAAATGTTCTCTCCTTATTGCTCTATTCAGGTCTCTAGGATCCATGCAAACCCTGAGCTTTCCAGTCTTTTTCTCCACAATAACAAGAGAACTCACCCACTCCGTTGGTTCATCAACATTTTCAATCACTCCCATGTTTTCCATCCTGTCCAACTCGGCTTTTAGTGGCTTTTGTAGAGCAAATGGTACTTTGCGGCATGGATGAATGACTGGTTTAACCCTTTCATCGACTCTGATTGTGTGTTCTCCAGCAAGGCAACCAAGTCCCTGAAACAGGTCACCATATTCCTTCATCAACTCATTATAATCCATGTCATCATCAGTTTCCACGACCAGCACTCTTTTCACTAGGATCAGACTCTCACAGGCATGTAACCCTAGTATGGACTGCACATTCTTTGGCACCACGATGAACGTTAGCGTGTGCTCCTTGTCCTTGTGTGTCACTTTAACCATGCATTTACCTTTTACAGGTATTTCTGAACTGAATATCCACTCGCTTTCATCGACGTAGCATGCATTTTGGGTCTAGGTCTGATTCTCTTGAACTCTGCTTCAGATATGACGTTCACTTGAGCTCCAGTATCCAGCTTGACTTTCATGAGTGTGTCATTTACTTTGAGAGTCATTATCCAGTCCTTTCCTCCTGTTTTATTGTCTGTCACTGCAGCTACGTAGAGTTCCTCTGTCGTCTTCATCCACAGTATGAACTGAACTTTGTTTCAGGGTTTGAACTTTGCAGCACCTAGCATAATGGTTATTTTTGTTACAAATATTGCATTTTTTCCCATATGCCGGACATTTTTTAGGAGGATGTTGCATCCTGCAGCGACCACAAGTCTTTTCCTTTCTGTCCCAGTTCGCTGGCGATTTCAATTGCAGTTTCACTTCAGCAGCAGCAGCACTCTTTTTTGACCCTGTGTGTGTTCTTTTTTACAGCATCCACTCTGCAGCTGTCACTCAGCAGTTCTTTAGCTTGTGCCCTCACTGTTTCAGCTGCTCTGCACAGTGTTAATGCTTTGTCCAGGTCAAGATTTTCCTCTCTCAGTAGCCTCTCTCTCAATCTGTCGTCTGGAATCCCACACACAAGTCTGTCTTTTATCAAAGAGTCTGTCAGTCCTCCAAATTCACATGTTTTACTCCTGTTCTGCAGCTCTGTGACATACTGATCTATTGTCTCCCCTGTTTTCTGTACACATGTGAAGAATCTGTGCCTCTCAAACGTCACATTTCTCTTAGGTATGCAGTAACCCTCAAACTTCTCCATTATTTCATCCAGCTTCATTCCGTCACCATCAGGAAACGTGAAGTTATTATAGACTTCCAGCGCCTCATCACCCACTACATGCAAAAACACTGACGCTTGCTTTTCATCACTTGCCTCGTCGAGTCCAATTGCTGACAGGTACAACGTGAAACGTTGCTTAAATCTTCTACAATTTTCAGCCACATTTCCAGTCAACTGAAGAATCGGTGGTGGGTGTAAGCCTTCCATGCTCACGTTGCTAGGTCTCTTTTTTCCTTCTTCCCCCTCGGCGAGGTAGCTACACCACGTTCACTGCCACGCTGATCCGTCGGTACAGCTATATAGTTGTCCGTCACCTTTCTTCAAGACCAACTTCTGACACCATGTCTTGTTTCTTATATTGTTGTGGGTTCTCAATAATGACACCATTACTTGAAGAGAAGGTACTTTATCGAACTCAGGCTCACATGCGACAACCAAGCTTCACCATTACTGTCCCAGACTGCGGGTCATCTCCATCCCCACTGGCTCCCCCTACCGTCTAGGAGTATTAACAACATAACCCATGATACTAAGCAAATAATGATTTGCTGTTATCATTACAGGGTTCATTTCAAGATCCAGGTTCTGGGGTCTCATCTATCAAACATTGCGTAGAATCCTTACTAAAACCGTACTTAAGCTCAGCAACAAAAAAAAGAACTTACCAAGCAGGTTTGTGATCTATCAAACATGGAGTACGCACAGCTGCACGCAATCTCTGCTTCATAAATAGGAGAATGTTTCTCAGCTGCATTTTAGTCACATCCCGCCCTCACCACACCCACTTACTGCCATAAATAGTCAATGCAAAGTGCCCTGTGGATCTCATGCATATACATAAGCCGGCTGTTGCAGCGCTTCGCCAATGACGAGGCGCGATCCTCTGCGCCTCTCGAGGGGGGCTGGGGCTTTTCTGGTCGCAGTCTGCCTGGGGTTCCTGCGCTCTGGGGCAGCTCCTGGATCTCTGGGACTTGGAGCTCCCTCCGTCTCCTACACATCTTTAGGGGGCAGATCTGTGGCCCCTCACTCTCTCTGTTAGATGCTCCTATAGAGAAACCTTACATAAACAAGCGCGTGTACTCACACAGGTGCTCACATGGTGCTCTCATAAGTATGGACTTGGGCACGTTAAACACAGGTCTTAAGGCTATGTTGGGCACTTAATGCACTGTGATTTATTATCGTGTGATTGTTCAGTAAAACAATGTTGATTTTATATTTCTCCATCAAGTTGACGCAGTGAGAGCTTGATCTTGTTGTATTGTTGTTGTGTCCCATTTTTTTTTTGTTTTATTTTCTTCTCTTTCTGCAGGTCTAGAAGCAGATTCTTGTTCATTATTGTTTATTTTTGTGAACCCCCCCCCCCCCACACACACACACACACACACACACACCTCCTTCCCCCCTTCTCCTCACCTTTTGTCTTTTTCTTTCTCTTTCACCTCTGTCTCCGTGTCTGGTCAGAATTACAAAGCATTCAAAAACCAAAACAATAAAGTTTTAAGTATCAGGCGTGACATTAAAAGCAGACGCTTTGATGCTCCACCTGAGAGTAAATCTGTAAGGCTTGTTACCAGCATTCAGACATCAATTCTGCTTGCTTCACAGCCAGACAGGACATGGGGGGGGGGGACCTTACAAAACTTACTGTGGTTATTCCTCACCTGCCCCTGAACAATCAATGGTCAATGGGATGCCATCATCTAAGCTCTGCCCCCCACAAGACAGAAAAGGTCATGTTTTACGCTAAAGCGAGCCAATTTTACCCATTTCACTGTCTGGGCAGTAAAGAGAATTATAAAAAATATTTGATCAAACATGCAATCCTGAAAATTTAAAGTTAGTCATCTTTTTGTTAAAGCACTTCAATACAGGCCACTTAATCTTTATATTGATTCAGGTGTTCTTATGTGATCTGTTTAAACTGAATAATCCATATATGATATGTGCACTTTTATGTTGAATAGTTCACTGATGATTTGTACACCTTTATATTGAGTTTTACCCATATCTGATCTATGCATGCTAAATTGGTTTAAGTTTCAGCTGAATGTATGAGGAGTGTAGCAACCAGAAATGGTCCATTTTTCCTCTACAGTTTGTCCTCTTCGGTATCCGGTCATATAGAGACATAATTCTGACTCTGTGTGCCCTATCTAATATTCCAGGCAGCAAGAAAGATTCTGCAAATGCATGTTGACATCTCACGACATTGTCAACATGCTCCCTTCCCAAGGTTCTTCCCTGCCAAGCTGCTGTTATCTATTCCTTGCTTCACAGAACAAAAGATGAACTTTTTAAATTAAATCATAATGAAATGAACAATATGAGTTAATTAATCATATGGCAGGTGTTAAATTAAACGTTTTGATTAATCTGCTTAAGTTAATAAGGTTGATTAATCTGTGCTTAAATTAATATGGATGAATTCAATGTGTTCTCTCAATGACCCATATAATTAATCAGTGTACGTGGCTTGACAGCTCACACACTCAGACACATGACAAGATAATAAGGTTAAAGTAATCTCATGACACATTGCTTTCTTATCCACAAATCAAAGCATCCTGTGTCTAAGAAAGGTGTGGTTTCTGAGGTTTGTTGGTAAAACCTCCTTAACATGTCAAATTCTGATTTGTCAGTATATCTTAACATAGGATTATAAAACTAGAATCCCTTCCCTAGTTAATTCAGTTTGAGCAGAATTCCGGACTGACCAACCCGGAATAAACTCACTGAATCACTGCATCCTTGACAAGCCGTCAGAGTCTGCCTGCAAGCTGACACAGCGCCGACTCCTCCAGAGTCCATTCTTAGACGCAATCAACCTTCATGCTGTTGTGATCCGGGAGACGACTCTGGACTGATTTGGTCGCATTGCGGTTAATCTACGAACTTCAGTACCCGACTTAATGTGATAAAGCAGCTTAATGAACAAAGTAGTATTGGAAGTACAGTCAGTATTGGAAGGGTCCCAAATTGTTTCAGCCTGTCGAAAACTGTTGTAACATACCAAATGGCCATGTTTTTCATCAAAAATGACCAGACTGGTAAATGGCCTGTATTTGATAAAGCGCCTTCTAGAGTCATGGAACCCCCCAAGGCACTTTACAACACAATCAGTCATTCACCCATTCACACACACATTCACACACTGGTGGGGATGAGCTACGATGTAGCCACAGCTGCCCTGGGGCGCACTGACAGAGGCGAGGCTGCAGAGCACTGGCGTCACCGGTCCCTCCGACCACCACCAGCAGGCAATGTGGGTTAAGTGTCTTGCCCAAGGACACAACAACAGCAACAGACTGAGCAGGGCTTGAACCTGCAACCTTCCGATCATGGGGCCACCATCGCCCCGAAGTTAACTTTTAACTTGCAAGCCAAACTTCTTCATGCAGGTCAATCTGACACCGTGGTGCCGATATGAAGAAATGAACTTGAGTAATATTGATGGCTAATCCTGCCTACATCATGAGACCTCAAGGCTTCAAGAGACGCAGGGCTTCTGCTCCTTTACTCTGAATAAAGTCTACCATCCCTGACATTAATTACTTTAAAACTTTATAAAACCATATTTTGTTGAATGAACAATTTGTTTAAATCTAAAGTGTTTTAATAATGTGTCCTATACTCTACATTAATGAATGATGGGTTAACATGAATGTTTTATTCCTGTAATGATTTATTTAAGGTCTTAGATTACACCAGATCAGTATTTGTTGAATTAATGATTTAATCTTTCAGTATGAACATAATGATATCAAAATATTATCGGTAATGTTTAACATTTCTGCTCCACATAACTGTTAGAACATTTTTACATCACACTAAGAATAACCTCTAAGTATCTGAGTGAAGGAATGATTTTCTGAGGTATTTGTTGTCTTTAAAACTTGTCAAATTGTGATTTGTCTAAATTTGTAAAGAACAGTTAACAAAAAGTTAGAGCACTTCCTGATCTAACCAGTTATGTGCCAGCTTGCTCGGTAGGCCAACCGGGTGAGCAAAGCACTTGGGACCATCCTCTCTTTTGATTCAAAATCAAAAGCCTCTCTGCAACGCTTGCCAGGGGTTTCAGACGCTACAACACCTCAGATGGAGAACATCTAACTAGCAGACCCTGGTAGCATCTCATGGCCGGTGATATCTGAACTCAAAGGGAACTAAGACTCTTTGGATTCGAGGAGCCATTCCATCTGGTGACATCACCAATCTGGCTGCCTTTCCTCCGGACTGATCAAGAGCTGCCATCACACAAGGGTATTGTAGACCTGAACACTGGCGTCGGATGAGTTTATGAATAATAAATAGCTTGTTAAACCATACAGTCAGGCTGATTTTACAACCCAGACATCACAAGATCTCTCAGATACTTAACAAGGTTTTGCTACAAAACATCTTAGCTTACATTCAATCATTTCATTCGTACTTTGGCATGTATAATCACTAGTTTAGAAATATAGAATTAGATTCTTTTTATAACTATATACTTGACTTTGTCTGAATTAATATGAAGCATGTGTTCCCTGAATAGTCCAAACAACATAAGGTAATATTAAACTGAATATTCAAAGACCAATCAGATATGGACTATCACATCTTATTGATCATTTAACAGATATGCAGCCACATCCAAAATGCTGCACTGTTTACGTACAAAAATAATGATCCTAGCATGTTCTGATGTAATCGTTGACTGTTTCAGAGGTCTTTGAAACCACAGAGTTGCACTCGCTCCCGCCGGTAGAGCTCCTGCACCGATGGCTCTGTCAGCATGCCCAGCTCATGCTCCCTGTCGCTGGACTGGGAGAAGTCGTCAGGACCCCCTCCACAGCCACCCTCCTGGGTATAACTGGGGTACCCTGGGTGAACCATGAGCTCTGCTGTCACCACAGCTGGATGCAGGCCAGATAAACTCTTTGAGGTACTGTCTGAAGGACCTGCTGCCAGAGCTTGTTTGAGGGCCCTCTGCAGGCTGGCGGAGGACATGTTCTGGCCCATGGTGGTCAGGCCCAGGTACACATCCGGCCACCTAGGGACAAAACAAAGTTTTACATTCTAACAACAGGTTTTAGATGTGAGAAGAACATTCCATCTCAGAAGAAACCATGGACAGGCTGTGTGGGTGTGGACACAAACAGATATGAATCACAGTTTCCAAGATGGCGGTGAGTGACTAAGAAGCATGGTTGAGCTCCTGACGGGTTTCCTTTAGTTTCCTTTGTAAAAGTGTTTTTTAGTCCATCTTAACATAAAGCTCGTTGCCTATTGCTTTGTTTTAGTCCTTAGGTGTGTTGTTGTCCCTAGAAGACTCAGTGGAACGGCAACAAATCCTAAAAGTAACAGAAGGACTTGCGCCGCAGCCGCAGAAGCTACTGCATGCCTGGGCCAGAATGATTTTGGAGCCCTAGCAAGTCATATATGTTTAGGTGGAAACATCACATAATCATGGCACTGAAGAATCAATTCTCTGAGATGTTTAAAGTAAAACTGAAAGATGGCATAGTGGTTGTTTGTGAGTGAGGGAAATATGGAGCGTGAGATCGATAGGAAGATCGGTGCTGCATCTACAGTACTGCGGGCGTTAAGGCGGTCTGTCGTAATGAAGAGAGAGCTGAGCCGGAAGGCGAAGCAGAATGCTTTTACTGGTCGATCTACGTTCCTAACCTCATGACGGTCACAAGCTTTGGGAAGTGACCCAAAAAACAAACTCGCGGCAGAAAATGAGTTTTCTCAGCCAGTTGGCTGGGCTCTTCCTTAGTGCTAGCTTCTCTGCACTGACTATCGGTGTTGTATTGGGCTACATTTAAGATCCTCCTCCATGTGTTCAGGGTGCTGCAGGGCAGTGCTCCCTCATACCTTGCTGAACTGCTGCAGCAGTGTGTCTCCACTCGGGCCGACTCTGTTGGCTCAGAGGTTTGAACAACGCAAATCATCCAATGGGATCCTGAGATGTCTTTGTGCATAACTCTTATTTACCATGTGTGCATGGCACGCAGAGGGAGTGTTTACCTGCAGCGCTGACTCTCTCTCGCTTGCATTTAATGACGAGAGGAGCTTTTCAGATAGTTTGCTGGTTTTCTCGGCATCTTATTTTTACAATGGCTGAAAAAAACGAAGTTTTTTTTTTACTACTAAAGAGGTCCTGGATATGTTTGCTGATGATGGCAGTGCTAACATGTGTCCGGTGGATTCATCTTCTCATGAGGAGGATTTAGTCATCACAGATGCAGACCATAGTAACCTGGATTATGAAATATCTTCTTCAGAAAGGTATGTAACCCGTGTCCCTCTACTCTTTTCTTTGACTTTATGTAAAATTACTGATAAATTTACCAAATTATATATACATATATATATATATATATATATGTATATATATACACATATATATATATATGTATACATATATATATATATATATGTATATATACATATATATATATATATGTGTATATATATACATATATATATATATGTGTATATATATACATATATATATATATATATATATATATATACATATATATATATATATATATATGTATATATATACATATATATATATATATGTATTTATTTATATATATATAGATATATATACAGGTCCTTCTAAAAAAATTAGCATATTGTGATAAAGTTCATTATTGTCTGTAATGTACTGATAAATATTAGACTTTCATATATATTAGATTCATTACACACAACTGAAGTAGTTCAAGCCTTTTATTGTTTCTAATATTGATGATTTTGGTATCGTTATGGAAATTTTATATTTCATTACTTTAATTCTATTGACAAATGTATTACCTTATGCCTGAAGCTCTCTCTCTCTCTCTCTCTCTCTCTCTCTCTCTCTCTCTCTCTCTCTCTCTCTCTCTCTCTCTCTCTCTCTCTCTCTCTCTCTCTCTCTCTCTCTCTCTCTCTCTCTCTCTCTCTCTCTCTCTCTCTCTCTCTCTCTCTCTCTCTCTCTCTCTCTCTCTCTCTCTCTCTCTCTCTCTCTCTCTCTCTCTCTCTCTCTCTCTCTCTCTCTCTCTCTCTCTCTCTCTCTCTCTCTCTCTCTCTCTCTCACACACACACACACACATTCTTGTCTCCTTGTAACTTCCAATACAAGCTCTCTGTGTGGGTTTGCCAACTATGTACATTGATGGCAGTTCCTTTCGACAGGGTGCTGAACCTAGTTCAGGTGTGGGTGTCGTTTGGTCACACGCTGAACAGAAAGACTCTTGGTGTTACAAGTTGGGTTCGAAGACCTCACAGTTCGCAGAAGTGGCTAGGATCCTGATAGTGCTACAACTTGCTGCTCATCATAGTGTCCGCGAGCTGGTGATCTGCACTGACTCAGACTACGCATGTCTCAGTTTCACCTGCCATCTACCCTCTTGGAAAAGTAGCAGGTTCTTAAACTCTAACCGGAAGCCCGTTAAACACTGAGACTTTTGCATGACATGTGACGCCCTAGCAATCTTACATGACATGCAGATCTATTAGCTTAAAGTCAAAGGTCATTCCCGTGCACCAGGAACTGATGAGGAAATCAGTGACCTTACAGACTTTCTTGTCAAACAAGGTGCAGCTGTCGGTACCCCATGGTCCTTCAACCCCTTGTGATTCCCTGACAACGTGTTTTGTCAGTCGGACCCACCACACGTGTGTCGTGACTGGGGTTGGACATCGAGCATCGATTGGAACCGGGACCAGACCAACTGTTAGTTTTTCCCGGAATCCTTCAAAGTTTTTTATGTTGATTCCTAGTTTCGATTCCTAGTATGCCGACCGGAAGAAGAATCCGTGGCCGATCTCCGTGAAAAATAAACATGGTCTGCAAATTGTGATCAACGCTTTTCAGAGCTGATCACACCAGCTGTCTGTGTGCAGCACCGAGTCTCCCCTCCCCCCACCCGGCGCGCAGCGGCCAAATATAAACAAACGCGTCTGCTGAACTTTTACTCCGTAATGTAAACTTTAACTCCTGCAGCGTAGAGGAAATGTGTTAAATACGTCAACACGGTGGATTTAATAGAAGCTTTAAAGAACAAACTCTGGACGGTGGTGAGAGGCGAGTTTGTCTCACTGCAGAAATAAAAACACACACGGAGCGTCAGCAGTCAGATGCAGCCACTCACCAACACTCGTGTGTGTGTGAGCATGAGAAGGCTGAACAATAACCTGTAGAATAATTAAAGTCATCATGCTAGAGAAGCTTCTCTGTGGTGGACCACACCAGCTTCTGCCACCATAAATAATAATAATAAATCACACACAAAGTTGTGAACATTTTTATTTCCTTTCTGAACTATTTCTGTTGAGAGTTTTAATGTTTAAAATCTGTTACATTGTTACTGACAGCCGCTACGTTTAAGTTTCACTTCCTGTTGTGACTGAATGCTGCTGCAGCATGGAGGTGTAGTTCTCAGTCATCCTGGACATTAGAGGTGTGAATCTTCACTAGTCTCACGATTCGATTACGATTATTGTGTCAGCAATTTTATTCGATTCAATATCTCGATTCATCACGATTATTTCATATGGATTTGTTGTCATCAATAAATATATGTTAGACATTTGCTTTTTGTATTCAACAAAAACTTTTATTTGCATAAATATGCAGTAAACAGCTTTCTGATAACAGTCCTTGGGACAGTGTAAAAGTACAAAACATTTGAAGCATTAGTTTGCATTTAAGAGGATTGCACAGCAAAAAAACAAACAAAATCTCTTTCCTCATTAAACATTCATGTCTCAGGCTGTCGGAAAAACATGTTCTGTAGATGCTAACAAAATATTTAACAACTCTGAACATCCATATATGAAAAACAATTATTTGGAAAGTTTGAGGTATTCTCTCCTGTGATAACAGTCCTTATACAAAAGTGCAAAACTGTTTAAATTTAAGAGGACTTAAGAACATAAAAAAATATCTTTCCTTATTTGACATTCACTTCTCAGGCTGTGTGGGGAAAAAAACGTGTTCTTCAGATGTTCGCAAAATCTTTACCAATACTGACATATTTTGGAAAATACACGAATAATACATAACAGTCCTTGGGACAACAAAAAGTGCAAACATTTTAACATCTGTTTGAATTTAAGAAGATGTACTGAAAAGCAATAATGATGACTAGTTAACATTTGGAAGTTGAAGGTTTTTGTGCAAGAACACCAGTTGATCTACATGCTGTGGTTTGAGAGTAGATCTTTTGGCCGTGACGTCTCCAGCAGTGGAGAAAACACGTTCTGCAGATCCACTTGCTCCAGGGATGCAAAGGTATCATTCTGACAGTCGAGCCAGGAGAGGAAACGTAACCTTGTGTACCCTCCACCAGTTTAAAGGGTCCTCAGACAGGGGCAGTGATGAAGTTTTCAAATAATTATCCGATTCCTCTTCAGCTCTGACATAGGGGGTCTTGGATTCTTCACTAACCTCAACATCATTGAAAGACTGTCCCAGCAAGCTCACAAGTAATGATGTAGGCTTTCTTTTAGCAGCCGAGGGATCGTCTGCCGAGGTTCCATCCTTCTGAACTTCGGGTTGCACCAGAACTTTCGCATGCATGGCCAGAATACACTCCTGCTGTTTAGGGAAAAAATAAAAATATCATTATTTTATCTGATGGGGAACTTACTAGTCTAACAATGTCTAAATTGTAGGGCTTTTTTAATCTTTTAAAATATTTAATAATGATTAATCACACTTTTTAAAATGTTGATGTGCCTTATCGTAATGTTTGTTTTTATTATGATAAAAGCATTCCGCTGGATTTACTCATTTTATGCTAATGTAAATAATTACTTACAGCAACACCAAACATGACAAATTATTAAGAATATTATACAGAAATGTATATGTTAATTCAAAAAGAAAGATGATGAATTTACCTCCAAACATGTTGCCTCCTCAGTCACTTCTCTGTAGACATCTGATTGCTCCTTCTCTGTCAGGAAAGGTAATCCCTTAAAGCGGGGATCCAGGGCCGAGGCTGTTAAAGCATTTTCTTCTCTGCCTCAGAGCTGTACCTGTGCATGAGATCTGTTCTGACAGCATTCTTGATGTCGTGAATCATGGGTGAGTCGCTGATGTTGCTGGTCATGTTTTGGAGAAGTTGTGCCTTGAGTGGAGCAATCAAGGAGATGGTTGGATTGCTCTCCTCAGATATTAGTACGGTTGCATCTTTCATTGCTTTTAATGCACTGACAGTGTCTTCAGCGTTAGATACATCTGTCTCGTTGAGCGTGCAGATGTCAGACTCTCCTTTTCTAACTTTCGTTGACAACAAGGTGGCACAAATGGCAGGTTGCTGTTCCAAAAACCTCTGGACCATGTTGTAGGAACTATTCCACCTTGTTGGTACATCTGTGAGTAGTTTTTGATTTTTCAGACCCAAGCATTTCTGATTTACCTTTAAACAGTGGCTTGCTGTCGTGCTACAATGGAAGAATGTGGATATACGTCTGATTCTTCCCAGAAGCCTGGTAAGCGATGCAACTCGAAGCCCACGCTGTGATGCCAGGTTCAAGGTGTGAGCAAAGCATCTGACCTGTTTGAGTTTTCTGATTTGAGCTGCAAGAATCATGTTTGAAGCGTTGTCTGTAACGACAGCTGCCACTCTGAAACAACATCTGAAAGTAGCTCTGCCAGATGTGCACCTGTGTGAGACTCATAAACAGCTCTCGTCTGCAGCACGTGGGAAATAATCTGCCAGTCCTCGCTCATGTAGTGTACCGTCACTGTAATATAGGACTCTGTTGCCACTGAAGTCCAGGAATCGCATGTTATTGCTACTAAATTAGCTTTGCTCATGGAGGTTAATGTCTTGGCTTTGGTTTCATCATATAGTGCAGGAATTACCTGTTCTGCGAAGTGGCTACGTGCAGGGACCTTGTATCGTGGCTTCAGTGTCTTTAACATGTGTTTGAACCCAGGGTTTTCCACCACAGAATATGGTCGTTCATGCTTCGCAATGAAAGCCCCCACAGCCTGGGTTATTTTCTTCCCTTTTTCTGAGTTGGGAGGTATTATTGAGAGAGCTGCATCAATTCTTGGCAGCAGCCGGTGTTGTTGTTAGCAAGTCAGGGTGGAAACGGCTAACGTGATTCCTTAAGTTGGCGGTGTTTCCGACGTATTTAATCTTGCTGTGGCAGGTTTTACACACGGCATATGACATGTCCAAATCATGTCTTCCTGATTGTTGGTAAAATCCAAAACGGCTCCATATGTCTGCTTTCATTGTCTTTGGAGGATCCTTTATCTGTAACGCTAACTCTGAGCTTTGTTCCGCTATGACCGCAAAGGCGCCAGTGCGCAGCTGCAGTCGTCGCTCCACTATGACGTATGAAGCAAGGGACAAAATCAGCCGATGCTAGGCTAAAAGATTCATGTTGCAGTTGGAAAACAAACATTATGTTATAATCGATTATAGTGTGCTTCTGCATCGATGCATAATCATTTATATCCGCATTGCAATGCATGGATTATATGATTATTTTAAATGGCTCTACTGGACGTGATCATCCTGAGAGTTTCAGCTGAAAACAGCTGGACGTTTCTGGATACGTTGGAGACATTTAGACTCTCATCCCAGAGGCTTCTTCCAGACTTTGGTTGTGGTCAGAAACAAACACACTGGTTGTGCTGCAAGTCTTTTTCTTTTTTTTTCCAAAACATGTTTTTGTCAAAATGAAGGTGATGTTGTTGTTCATAGAGTTAAAATTCATGCTGAATTTAAGATTATTTCACCAAGTAGGACCTGTAGTTAGCTGGCTCATGTAAAACATGTCATGTCTTGAAAGAATCAGAATCGAGAATCGATAGGAACCCGAATCAAAATGAGGAAATGGAATAGGAATGGTTCAAAATCAAATGATGCCCAACCCTAGTCGTGACTCGAGCTCAGGCCACTAATGCGTCCGCCCCTCAACCATCTGATAAACTGTTTGTATCACTTAAGAAATATCTCCAAACTGCGAAGGTTGGTGTCAAAACATGAACTTGAAATGGTTATCCATGCCTTTATCTCCTCCCGTCTAGATTACTGTAACACACTCTTCACATGTTTTAACAAAAAGCCCTTGACCTCCTTCAATTGGTCCAGAACAACTCAGCAGCGAGGCTCCAAACTGGAGAAAACAGAAGAGCACACATCATTCCTATTCTGATGTCTCTGCACTGGTTACCCTTAACTTTAGAGTTCATTTTAGAATCCTGACTAGACCTTTCAGGGCTCTACATAGTCAAGCTCCTCCCTATATTACTGAACTCATCGTCGTCGTATTCCTCCGCTTATCCGGGTCTGGGTCGCGGGGGCAGCATCCCAACTAGGGAGCTCCAGACAGTCCTCTCCCCGGCCACCTCCACCAGCTCCTCCAGCAGGACCCCAAGGCATTCCCGGACCAGATTGGAGATGTAAACTCTCCAACGTGTCCTGGGTCGACCCGGGGGCCTCCTGCCGGCAGGACATGCCCGAAACACCTCCCCAGGGAGGAGGCATCCTGACCAGATGCCCAAACCACCTCAACTGACTCCTTTCGATCCGGAGGAGCAGCGGTCCTACTCCGAGTCCCTCCCGAATGTCGAAGCTCCTCACCCTATCTCCTGGTGAGAAGCTCGGCCACCCTATGGAGGAAACTCATTTCGGCCGCTTGTATCCACGATCTCGTTCTTTCGGTCATTACCAAAAGCTCATGACCATAGGTGAGGATTGGGACGTAGATCGACCGGTAAATCGAGAGCCTGGTTTTCTGGCTCAGCTCCCTCTTCACCACGACAGATCGGCTCAGCGTCCGCATCACTGCAGATGCTGAACCAATCCGCCTGTCGATCTCCCGATCCCTCCTACCCTCACTCGTGAACAAGACCCCAAGATACTTAAACTCCTCCACTTGAGGTAGGACCTCTCCCCCGACCCAGAGTTGGCAAGCCACCCTTTTCCGGTCGAGAACCATGGTCTCAGATTTGGAGGTACTGACCCTCATCCCAGCCGCTTCACACTCGACCGCGAACCTACCCAGCAAGAGCTGAAGGTCAGAGCTGGATGAAGCTAGGAGGACCACATCATCCGCAAAAAGCAGAGACGAGATTCTCCTGCCACCAAACTCAACACACTCCACACCACGGCTGCGCCTAGAAATTCTGTCCATAAAGGTAATGAACAGAACCGGTGACAAAGGGCAGCCCTGGCAGAGTCCAACCCTCACCGGGAACAGGTCCGACTTACTACCGGCTATGCGGACCAAACTCACGCTCCTCTGGTAAAGGGACTGAATGGCCCTTAACAGAAAGCCACCCACCTCATACTCCTGGAGCGTCCCCCACAGGGTGCCCCTGGGGACACGGTCATAAGCCTTCTCCAAATCCACAAAACACATGTGGATTGGTTGGGCAAACTCCCATGCTCCCTCCATCACCCTTGCAAGGGTATAGAGCTGGTCCACAGTTCCACGGCCAGGACAAAAACCACATTGCTCCTCCTCAATCTGAGATTCAACTATCGATCGGACCCTCCTCTCCAGTACCTTGGAGTAGACCTTTCCAGGGAGGCTGAGGAGTGTGATCCCCCTATAGTTGGAACACACCCTCAGGTCACCCTTCTTAAAGATGGGGACTACCACCCCGGTCTGCCACTCCACAGGAACTGCCCCAGATGACCACGCAATGTTGCAGAGACGTGTCAACCACGACAGCACTACAACATCCATAGCCTTGAGATACCCAGGACGAATCTCATCCGCCCCCGGGGCTCTGCCGCTGTGTAGTTGTTTGACTACCTCAGCAACTTCTGCCTCCGAGATTGGACAGTCCATCCCCAAGTCTCCCAGCTCTGGCTCCTCCTTGGAATGCGCGTAGGTGGGATTGAGGAGCTCCTCAAAGTATTCCTTCCACCGTCCGACTATAGCCCCAGTTGACGTCAGCAGCTCCCCATCCCCACTGTAAACAGTGTGAGCGAGTTGCTGCCTTCCTCTCCTGAGGCGCCGGACAGTTTGCCAGAACCTCTTTGGAGCCGATCGATCATCTTTCTCCATGGACTCACCAAACTCCTCCCACGCCCGAGATTTTGCCTCGGCAACGGCCACTGCTGCACCCCGCTTGGCTATCCAGTACCTGTCTGCTGCCTCCGGAGACCCACAGACCAGCCATGCCCTGTAGGTCTCCTTCTTCAGCCTGACGGCTCCCCGAACCTCTGGTGTCCACCAGCGGGTACGGGGGTTGCTACCATGACTGGCACCGGCCACCTTGCGACCACAGCTAGCAACAGCCGCCTCAACAATCGCAGAGTGGAACAAGGCCCACTCGGAGTCAATGTCCCCCACTGCTCTCGGGATGCGGTCAAAGCTCTGCCGGAGGTGGGAGTTGAAGACCGTCTTGACAGGTTCTTCTGCCAAGCGTTCCCAGCAGACCCTCACTATGCATTACTGAACTGTTAAAGCCTTATGCTCCAATCCAACCCCTCAGGTCCACCCACCAGGACCTTCTAGAAGTTCCAAAGACCAGATATAAATGTCGAGGTGATCGCTCCTTCCAGACTGTTGCACCCCGACTTTGGAATGGTCTTCCTTTATCCTTACGAAGCATTGACAGTCAGGACACTTTTAAAAAACAGCTAAAGACCCTTTTATTTAAAGCTGCTTTTACCTAAATCTTTTATTTTCTTATTTTTTACTCTAATTTTTAATCTTTCATCTGTTTATGAAATGTTATAATTTTATGACTTAATTTTTTCTGGTGTTAATCTGATTCTGTTTTGAGATCATTATGATTTTATTACGGTTTTATTTTGTTTTGATCTATGTGAAGCACTATGTGATTCTGTCTGTTGTAAGTGCTGCATAAAAAATGTACTAATGACTTTGTGTCTGTTCAACCTGTCTTTTCTGAGAATGACCATGTCAGTCTTCAGTCCCAGGACCTGCTATCAGCTGGATGATCCGACAGCTCATCTACCTTCTTCTGTCAAGCTTGACTCCGTTCCTGATCTCCGTGCTCTCTTTCGTGTTCGTGTCATGCTGAGAATGGTTGAAGGGTTGCCGATGCACGTCTCCAAGCCTTCATTGTCACCTGTTCTTGTGGTGCCGCAGTCCCTGGGGGGGGGGGGGGGGGGGGGGGGGGGGGGTGTTTTGATCATGTAAGCTCATGGCTCTCCTTCGGCTGGACACAAAGGTGTCAAGGCCACGTTCGGTGCCCTGAGCCAGGTCACTTACTGGCCAGGGATGCGTCAAGACATAGAATAGGCTTTTATTGTCATTGCACGGAGTATAATGAAATTGAGGGCTACGCCCATCGAGCCGTACACATTCAACATGAGTAAAAGTTAAAAAATGAAACATTTAAAAGAAGACACTGGCAAGGAACACAGCATGGTAAACATAAATAAACAAATATATACAGGCAGCTAGAGAGGTATGTGGTTTTATAAAGGGCTGAAATGATTCCTCGAGTACCTCGAAGAATTCGAGTACAAAAAAGCCTCGAGTCAAATTCTCTGCCTCGAGGCTTCGTTTAATTCAAGTTTGATTAATTCATGGCTTTGCACGTTTCACCCGGATCGAAATAAGTGATGCACTACACACTGCACTGAATGCACACGCGAGTAGCGAATGTAACTTAACTTTCTCTTAAGCCATAGCGGACAACGTGGACCCCGGTGGAGTGCGAAAAAGACTGAAAATGTCAAAGGTGTGGGACCATTTTTCACTTCGTAAGGTGGAAAACGTAGTCCAGTGTAAATACTGTAAAATGGATTTAGCCTACCACAATATCATATCCTCGATGCTGCAGCTCCTGACCAGAAAAAAACCACATGTAAATGTCTCTTCTGCAAGTGGACTCGGAGGTCCGCTATACATTCTGTGGACACTGTGCGACTTTTCCGTTTGTAGCACTCAGTTTCAGCTCACACTGTGCGTCTGGTAGCAACACGTCGGACCTAAAAATGTGCTAAAAATAGAAGTTTTTACACACGTCAGATTTTTTGTTGTGTTGCTATTGATGTCTGTTGTCCCTCGGGATTGCTGCAGGAGGACACGGGTGTTTATGAGGAAAACGAAATAAAGTAAATAAATGTTTTGTGATCAGTATAATTTGACATAACCACGGCAAACATGCTTTCTCAACAATCCTTGTTATTGTGTGAGAAAAAAAAGTGTAGAAATTAAAACGGACATGTATTAATAGGGTTAAAGCTGGCGAGCCATGTTTGCGCATGCGCCGTGAGCGGTTCTGGTGCTGGTAGATTCTTGCGCAAGGGGAAAATCGGCTCAGGTTGTTTACTTATTTTTTGCACAGGCACTGTGAAGTAAAAGTGAAGTGCTGAAGTTTTGAAAAATAATTTTGAATAAAACTTGAACAATAACTGGCAATTGCTTGCTCATTTTAAGAAGGCTTTCATATTTTGTATAATGCTATTTGATATAATGGTTTACAAACACAAAGGGGTCATTTATTAGAGTACTCGATTGATCGATAAAAATTTCGATAGAGTACTCGATTACAAAGATATTTGATATCTGCAGCCCTATTATTATATACACAGTCCGTGAGTGTTTGCATTTCTGATAGCCCAGGGGAAAAAGCTGTTGGCCAGTCTGGTAGTGTGTGACCTGACTGACCTGAAACGTTTCCCAGAGGGCAACAGGTCAAACAGGGGGTAGGCAGGATGTGTATGGTCTCCAGTGATGTCCCTGGACTTCTTGAGGCTGCAGGATTGTGATATGTCTCCAGAGAGGGCAGGGGGCCGCCAATGATTTTTGAGCTGCATTGACAACTCTCTGCGCTGACTTAATGTCTTCAGCTGTGGAGCCTGCACACCACACACCCAGACAGTATGTCAGCACACTCTCCACAGATGAGTGGTAGAAGGCTAGCAGCAGCTTCTTGTCCGGGTTGTTCTTCGTGAGGACTCGCAGAAAATATAGCCGCTGCTGAGCGTTCTGTACCAGGGCTTTGGTGTTTTGGGTCCAGGAGAGATCTGCTGTGATGTGGGTGCCCAGAAAATTGTAGGTGGTGACAATTTCCACCTGGTCTTCATGGATCAGGAGGGGGTGTGGTTCTTTCTGTTTTTTCCTGAAATCCATGATGATTTCTTTAGTTTTCTTGGTGTTGATTATGAGGTTGTTTTTTGAGCACCAAAGTTCTTTCCACCTGTGCCCTGTATGCTGTCTTGTCGTCCTTACCGATTAATCTGACCACGGTGGTGTCGTCGAGACATTTCAGACTTTGTTCGGAGCTTTTGGTTTGCTGTGAATTTCAACCTTCAAACCCCATCCACAGAGCTCCTCTACAGAGCAGGGGAATGTCCACACCGTGGTCAGATCTGCAATTTGATTGGCCAAGTCCAGCAGAGGTAACAAATCTCAGGAACGTTGCTAAGCTGAGTCCCATTCTGTCCAGCTCTGAACTTGAGACAGTTCTCCACACCTTCATCTCCTCACGCTTAGACTACTGTAACTCTCTTTTCACGTGTCTGAGCAGAACCTCCCTGAACCGTCTACAGGTGGTTCAGAACGCCTGTGCTCGGCTTCTGACCAAGTCCTCCAAACACACCCACATCACCCCGCTTCTCCTCCAGCTTCACTGGCTGCCAGTCAACTTCAGGGTTCATTTCCAGATCCTGGTTCTGGTCTATAGGGCCTTACATGGACAAGCACCATCTTACATTGGTGATCTTCTTAGGCCCTACACCCCCAGCAGGTCCCTGAGGTCCAGTAATCAAAGCCTACTGGTTGTGCAGCACCAGGCTAAAGGTCAAAGGTGACAGATCATCTACTGCTGTGGCCCCCAGACTCTGGACCTCTCTCCCCCTGAGCCTGAGATCAGTGGACTCAGTGGTCTCCTTTAAAAAGCAGCTGAAGACTCACTTGTTCAAGCTGGCTTTTGTATGACCTTCTTCACCTCTCTCTCTTTATTCTGCTCTCCCCACCTATCCCACCTTCCTCAGGATCCACTGATTTCCCTCTTTCCTATTCACTCTCTCTCTTTCTTTACATTTTTACTTTTAAATCGAAATTGCTTATTCTTGCTCATTTTAAATATATTTTTAAACATTTTCTAAATGATTTTTTATATTTTTACAATTTTTTATATTTTTTGTTTTTGTGAAGCGCCTTGTGATTTTTATCTTGAGAGGCGCTATAGAAATGATATTTTCTTCTTTCTTCTTCTTCAAATACTTCTTGACCATGAACCCATTTGGTGCTGGACCCATTCACCAAATGGGTCCAGCACCTAACGACAAAGCACAAACAACTCCTGTCCTTTTGATGAATCACATCTTCTCCCGGTTCGGTCTCCCCTCTCGTGTTAACTCAGATAGGGGAACTCACTTCACCTCTGAAGTGATGGAACATCTTTGGCAGATGTTGGGGGTAAAGGCCAATCTCCACATTGGTTGCCGGCCCCAGTCTTCTGGCCAAGTGGAAAGGATGAACCAAACGGTTGTCAGCATGTTAAGGAAATATGTGTCCTCTAATCACAGAGACTGGGATGTGAAGCTTCTGTTGGTCCTGATGGCCATACGGGCCACTCCTCATGAATCTACAGGTGTCTCCCCGTTTGAAATGATGATGGGTAGACAGATGACCCTGCTGCTTCACCTGCTGTATCAGTCAGTTCGTTCAGTCCAGCGCCGCTCTGGCTTACTCTAATGAGCACTATTTACAAGACTTGAGGAACCATCTGCCTGCAGCTTTTTCTTTTGCACAGACAAATCTGGAGAAATCAGCTGAGGGCATGAAGGCTTACTATGATCAGAAGGACTCACATTCCGAACTCAGCGGAAGTGGAAACAGCAGCAAGTTGTCAACAGCTGAGCAGCAGCAATAGAATAAAACTTGGATTTTAACCAGAGCGTCTCTCAGCATGGGCCCGAAAAAGGTTCTGCCAGCCGAGGAAAGTGACGATATTAAGAAGTCGCTGGAGTTTATGACAGAGGAGATTTCTGCTGTCAAAATGCAGATGAAAGCCATCCTGGACCTGGTCGAGGAAGTTAAGGCTCTCTGCAGCCAGAACGCCGAGAAAGATAGGCGGCTGGCGTACCTGGAGAGCAGAGTGGCGGATTTGGAGCAGCACACCCGGATAAACAATGTCATTATCACGGGGCTTCGCATCAAACCCCGGTCATACGCCCGGGCGGTCGCAGCTGACAATGTAGGAGGGTCAGGAGAGGAAGATGTTAACTCCACGGAGCTTCAAGTGGGTACCTTTCTGCGGTCCAAAGGTGTGGAAGTGGATTATAACAACATTGAGGCTTGCCATCCTCTACCCCGAAAAAATGACAGTGACAAACCAGCCATCATTGTGAGATTTGTTAACAGGAAATACAAAACAGCACTGTTAAAACAAGGGAAGAAATTGAAAGGATCCGATGTCTTCATGAATGAACATCTGACAAAAAAAAAAAAATGCGGACATCGCCAGAAAAGCACGTTACTTGAAGAAATTGGGAAAAATTCAAAATACATGGACCACCTATTAAACTAAATGGAGCACCAGAACAAGCCAGAGTGTTGGTCATCAGAAACTTGGAGGAGCTGGACAAACACTGAGGTTCAATTCACACTGGAGGTATGACTACTAACACGTGACGTGACACAAAACTCAACATATAGTACAGTCTAAAAGAACTTCATCAGTATACGGCAACAATATCGATATAACTCATTGGAATTCTGTTTATGATAATCTGGAACTGAGAACATTTCGATACACAGATCTTCTAGATTTAGAAAATGATATAGACCCGGAAAATAACTTCTTCTACAACATCAGCAATACCTGCTGCTACTTCACTGATGAACAGTTTAAACACACGATCAATGCGGAAAATAAATTATCAATAATCCATTTTAATAGCAGAAGTCTATATGCTAACTTCAACAATATAAAGGAATATCTAAATGAGTTGACAAATCCATTTGGAATTATTGCCATCTCTGAAACATGGATCAACGCGGAAAAAGGACTGGACTTTGGACTGGAGGGATATGATGTGAATTTAGTAAATAGAAGGAACAAAAGTGGAGGGGGAGTGGCTGTGTACAGGTGCTGGCCAGTAAATTAGAATATCATCAAAAGGTTGAAAATATTTCAGTAATTCCATTCAAAACGTGAAACATGTACATTATATTCATGCAATGCACACAGACCAATGTATTTCCAATGTTCATTACATTTAAATTTGATATTCATAAGTGACAACTAATGAAAACTCCAAATTTGGTATCTCAAAAAATTAGAATATTCTGAAAAGGCTGAATATAGAAGACACCTGCTGCCACTCTAATCAGCTGATTTACTCAAAACACCTGCAAAGGCCTTTAAAAGGTCCCTCAGTCTTGTTTTGAAGGCACCACAATCATGGGGAAGACTTCTGACTTAACAGCTGTCCAAAAGACAATCATTGACACCTTGCACAAGGAGGGCAAGACACAAAAGGTGATTGCTAAAGAAGCTGGCTGTTCGCAGAGCTCTGTGTCCAAGCACATTAACAGACAGGCGAAGGGACGGAAAAAATGTGGTAGAAAAAAGTGTACAAGCTCTAGGGATAACCGCACCCTGCAGAGAATTGTGATGACAAACCCATTCAAAAATGTGGGGGAGATCCACAAAGAGTGGACTGCAGCTGGAGTCAGCGCTTCAAGAACCACCACGAGGAGACTCATGAAAGACATGGGATTCAGGTGTCGCATTCCGTGTGTCAAGCCACTCTTGAACAAGAAACAGCGCAAGAAGCGTCTCGCCTGGGCCAAGGACAAAAAGGACTGGACTGATGCTGAGTGGTCCAAAGTTATGTTTTCTGATGAAAGCAAGTTCTGCATTTCCTTTGGAAATCAAGGACCCAGAGTCTGGAGGAAGAGCGGAGAAGTACAGAATCCACGTTGCATGAGGTCCAGTGTAAAGTTTCCACCGTCAGTGATGGTGTGGGGTGCCATGTCATCTGCCGGTGTTGGCCCACTCTGTTTCCTGAGGTCCAGGGTCAATGCAGCCGTCTACCAGGAAGTTTTAGAGCACTTCATGCTTCCTGCTGCTGACCAACTTTATGGGGATGCAGACTTCACCTTTCAACAGGACTTGGCACCTGCACACAGTGCCAAAACCACCAGCACCTGGTTCAAGGACCATGGTATCCCTGTCCTTGATTGGCCAGCAAACTCGCCTGACCTTAACCCCATAGAAAATCTATGGGGTATTGTGAAGCGGAGGATGCAATACGCTAGACCCAACAATGCAGAGGAGCTGAAGACGACTATCAGAGCAGCCTGGGCTCTCATAACACCTGAGCAGTGCCACAGACTGATCGAGTCCATGCCACGCCGCATTACTGCAGTTATTGAGGCAAAAGGAGCCCCGACTAAGTATTGAGTGCTATACATGCACATTCTTTTCATGTTCATTCTTTTCAGTTGGCCAACATTAGAGAAACAAACATTTTTTCATTGGCCTTTAGAATATTCTAATTTTCTGAGATACCAGATTTGATGTTTTCATTGGTTGTCACCTATAAATATCAAATTTAAATGTAATAAACATCGGAAATACATTGGTCTGTGTGCATTGCATGAATATAATGTACAAGTTTCACGTTTTGAATGGAATTACTGAAATATTTTCAACCTTTTGATGATATTCTAATTTACTGGCCAGCACCTGTATGTGGACAAAAATTTAAATTATAAGGTGGTGGAAAGTATGACATCTGCGATTGACAATTTATTAGAATGCATAACAATTGAAATTTATAAGGAAAAAGAGAAAAATGTAATAATTAGCTGTATATATAGAACACCTGGTTCTAGTATTCAGCTATTTAATGACTTTATAGAAGAAATATTCTCTAAAACAAATCAAAAAGTTTTGTTTATCTGTGGTGATTTTAATCCGAAAAAGCATTAAATGACTGATGAATTCCGAAACACCATGTACAGTTTGAGTTTACGTCCTAGAATAACCAGGCCTAGCAGAATTACACCACATTGTGCCACCTTACTGGACAATATTTTCACCAACGATATGGAAAACAACATCGTGAGCGGATTATTAATTAATGACATCAGTGATCACCTACCAGTTTTTGCAGTTTATAACATCAATTATAAGAGAAATCAGCACGAAGAACAACTGAGATACAGACGTATAAGGACTGATGAAACTATGAATGCACTTAAGAACGATTTATTAAATCAGGACTGGAAAAATGTGTTCAAAGAAGCTGATATTGATATTGCATATGGTACATTTTTTAAAATATTTAAGGAATTGTACGATAAAAACTGTCCAATAATAAAATACAGCAGAAAGCATAAATACTCAAATAGACCATGGATCACTAAGGCTTTACAAAATGCATGTAAAAAGAAGAATACACTTTATAGGGAATTCCTAAAACATAGAACAAAAGATGCTGAAAATAAATGTAAAAAATACAAAAATAAGTTGACCAATATTATACGTGTATGTAGAAAGGAGTATTATAGTAAAACTTTGAACAACAATAAATATAATATGAAGGGTATATGGGATGTTTTATATGGTATCATTAAAAATAATTCTGAGCAACGTAATTATCCTCAACATTTTATTGACAATGGCAATATTATGGAAAACACTGCTGATATGGTCAACAGCTTTAATCATTATTTTGTCAATATTGGACCAAAACTAGCAGAGCAAATTCCTGAGTCACTGCCAGCAGTAGACTGTAGGGAATGCCTGATTGACAGGAACCCAAACTCAATGTTCCTTATAGCAGTGGAGGAAAAAGAAATAATTGACACTGTACACATGTGTAAATATAAAGCATCTACTGATTGTAATGATATTGACATGGTAATTATTAAGGTCATTGAAGGAATAGTTGGACCTCTAACATATATTTGCAATTTATCATTTCAGACTGGAAAAGTTCCAAACAAAATGAAAATAGCTAAAGTTGTGCCGCTGTATAAAACTGGGGATAGACACCACTTCACAAATTACAGGCCGATTTCTTTACTACCACAATTCTCCAAAATCCTAGAAAAACTTTTTAATAAACGATTAGACAAATTTCTAGATAAATATAAATTACTCTCTGATAGTCAATATGGATTTAGATCGAAAAGTTCAACATCTCTGGCATTAATCGAATCAATTGAGGAGATTACAAATGCCATAGATCAGAAAAAGTATGCAGCTGGACTATTCCTGGATCTCAAGAAAGCATTCGACACAATTAATCATGACATATTAATTAATAAACTTGAACGGTACGGGATAAGGGGGGTTGTACTGCGATGGGTGAAAACTTATTTAAGTGACAGAACACAATTTGTGAAGCTTGGTGTCCATTCCTCATCATGTTTGGACATTGCTTGTGGTGTTCCACAAGGCTCTGTACTGGGTCCAAAATTATTTATTCTTTATATAAATAATATTTGTAGGGTATCTGATATATTAAAACTAATATTATTTGCAGATGATACAAATATTTTTTGTTCTGGGGGGAATCTAAAGGAACTGCTGGATACAGTTACTACAGAGATGTGCAAAATTAAAAGATGGTTCATCAGGAATAAACTATCTGTGAATCTAAGTAAAACTAAAATAATCTTATTTGGGAATTCAGTTAGAAATGCACAAGCGCAGATCCATATAGATGGTGTGGAAATTGAAAGAGTACTTGAACATAAGTTTCTTAGTGTGATTTTAGATGATAAACTAAACTGGAAATCTCATATAAATCATATACGTAACAAAATTTCAAGAAGTGTTTCAATCTTAAGTAAAGTAAAAAAAACATTCTGGACCACAAAGCACTCCACATTCTCTATTGTTCCCTGATTGCACCGTATTTGCATTACTGTGCAAAGGTTTGGGGCAATACCTACAAATGTTCGCTATCATCAATCCTTATATTACAAAAAAGGGCAATACGGATAATCTATAAAATTGGTTATAGAGATCATACGAATCCTCTATTCTTAAAAGCTAAAATTCTAAAATTCACAGATCTAGTTCATTTTCTCACTGCTCAAATTATGTATAAAGCAATAAATAAATTGCTTCCTGACAATATTCTAAAACTGTTTACTATAAGGGGGCGTGGATATAATTTGAGAGGGGAGTTAATTTTACAACATCCTTGTATCCGAACAACATTAAAAAGTTTTTGCATCTCTGTATGTGGAGTGAAGCTGTGGAACAGACTAGGTAAAGATATGAAGCAATGTCCGAGCATGGTGCAGTTTAAAAAGCAGTTTAAGGATATGGTTTTTGCAGGGTACAGGGAGGAGGTAGAGACTTGATAGGGCGTTCTCATTGGGAATTTTTTTTTATTTATTTTTTTTTCCGGGGGCACGGGTATGATGGTATGTGTATATATATCTGTAGGTTGTGTATACTATGAAGTGTTACTGGGGTTACTGAAATTGTGAATATGTGTGTATGTGCATGTATGTAGATAGAAACATATATGTATGTGTATATGTAGGTATATCTATTTATTACTAGATAATGGAAAAGGGGTGGGATTAAATAAGCTTATGCTTCTTCCTGCTCCTTTTTGAACATGAAGGTTATTAGTTGTGACTGCTCGTTTTCTTTTTCTGTTTGTTTTGAGGTACTTATTAGTCTCTTTGAATTCTACGTTGTTGTACTTTTTTTTTTGTTGTTTTGTTTTTGCTTTGTTGTTTTTGTTTTTTTAACATGTTCAAAATAAAGATAAAAAAAAACGTTGGTGATGAGGCCTGGTTCTATAACTTTGCTCCTAAGTCCGGTCAGACAAAAGTCACTTCGGGTAAACTGGCTAAGAAACTTTTGCCGAAGTGGTCAGGTCCATTCCTGATGACTGAAAAACTCTCCGGTCGTGCATCAGATCAAGATCACCAAAAGTGACAAAGATCCCATCTATAAGTGGGTCCACAGGAACCAAATCAGACCTCACAAGGGTTCCACAAACTTTGATGATGACATCACCCATAAATCTGATGATTCAACTCAAATTGCACCAAAGGGGGGTGAATATAATTAATGTCTAAACATAACATACAGGCTTGGTTGACTTTGATGAAGATCTGGGATGAGTAAGTTCATTACAAGCGATAAAATCTGCTAACTGTTGTTTCATCCAAATTCAATTTTTACTTTTTCAATTTCTAAAAAGTCTAAAAAGTATTTTTTTTTTACAATTTTTACAAATGTTCTGATTCAATTTTCATTTTAGATTTCATTCTTACAATACTAATCTCTAATTCCTTTGTGGTACATTCAAATATAGGGTTTGATTACTAACACTGATTAACTTCTTGTGGTCTTCCAGACTATATTTTTCATTTTATTGATTGATTTAGGGATACATATACATACATAAATACATATTTCCATCACATTGATTACCGTTGATTACTTCATCACAAACTTTTTAGGCTTTCCTTGATTTCTATTCCATTTTTGTCAGTTTTGAGCTACTGATAATTTTGCTCTTCCATTTTTGACTACATAATTTGTATTTCACTTTTCCCTTACACATATTTTAGGGTTTTGTTTATTTTGTTCGTTTATGCACCATTTTTCCAGTACACGTAGTTTACTGCATCCACATCTTTCATCTGACTTCTTCTCACATAATCTCCATACACATAGCACATATAGGGTACATATAGTACTAGTGTATTTTTATTTGTTCTTTTACATCGGACGACATCTGTGAGGGTCTACGGTCAAATGCCCTGTGTGTGTTTTGATGCTTTGTTGAGTTTCGCCAGATGTCCTCGCTGCTGGGAATGATATTGCTGCCTTAATACGACCATCGCCTGGCTTCTGCTTCCTCCTGTTCTGGGTTCTGGTTCTTCTGGAGTTCTGGATGTCCTCTGGGTTTTCCCGTCTCCTGGCTTTGCTGTTGATCGCTGTGGTTCGCTATGGTCTGGTCTGTTTCTCCTCATGGCTCTGGCTTCCTTCTCATTGTGGTCCCTGTCTGCAGAATTCGCTAAATGGGATTACAATTTGCTGACTGGGATATCTATTGACTATGCTGCTGTGTGGGGGTTGCTTTTCCTCACTTCTACTATTTTGGTGCCTGAGAACTAACTCTGTCTTCCTCTGCTGGGTCCTCAGGGCCTCTGAGGTTGTCCAACGCCTCATGGTCTTCTGTCCGTGACCCCGTGCCCTTGGAAAGGGGTGGAGTTGTACCGGATCAAAGGTCATGTTTTCATCAACATGAACAGAAACTAACTTTGAATTTGCAGCCACAAACTGCGTCACACATCCAGGGACGCATCACATCTGTTTTGCCTCCAAGGAAGAAAATCAGGGATAGGCGACGTGCAACCAGTCAAAGAAACCTGTCGCAGCCTGTCCTGTCTCCTCACTCTGTTCAGTCCTGTGTCTTTCCTAATTGCTCCCAACTGCCTCTCCTCTCCCAATCACTTTAGATCTTTAAATCTTTAGTTTTTAAACCCACCCAGTTCTGTGTTCCTTGTCCGTTCATTGTTTCCATGTCCCTTGTGCTCATTATTAAAACCGCTTTAAAACGTTCCTGTCCGCCTGCCTTCTTCCCCGCATGTGGATCCTCACCTCCACTCCATTACAAAGCCATACTAGGTTTGCTCAAGGTCTCAAGTGGAGACTCCTGCACTTTCACTCTGAATAAAGTTCATCTGCCTTGAATCATAAATGCCTTTACAACTTTATAGGTTGAAATAATCAAATGTGTTGAATGAGCAAGATGTTTAAATCTCAAAGTGTGTGAATAATGTGTGCATTAATCAATGATGTTAAAAACGAATATTTTCCAGCAATGATTCACTTCAGATCTTAAACTACACCAGATCAGTATTTGTTGATTTAACAGGTTAATCTATCAGGACACTCATTCACAATATAAGATTAATAATGTTTAACATTCACTTCACATAAATGTGTAAAACATTCTCACTTCACACTATAAGAGTTAACCTCTGAGTATCTGAGTGAAGGCGTGTCTTCTGAGGTATTTTGGTAGTTTTTAAACGTGTTAAATTCTGATTTGTAAAAGTTTATAAACAAGGAAGGTGATAAAACAGAATTATTTCCTGATCTAGTCAGTCTTCAGCTGCCTCCCAACCAGGCCTACCAGGTGTGCACGCATTGTGAGACCCTCCTCTATTTTGACCTCAAGGTAAAAGCCCCTCTGCAACGCTCGAGTGATTACAGACACAAAGGCTCTTTTAAGAGCCACCGAACAGCCTTAAATGCGAAATAGACAGTCCAGCTTCCTGCCGTTACCTAGAGCATGTCTCAGACTGGACCGCTCGTTCGGAGCTAATTAACGTGTTCCTAGTACACTCCACCGGCAGAGTCCATCTCGACCTCCTGACCTCCTGGATCGCTTGGCAATCTTCACACTAGGGTGTGTAGACCGGCAAAAATTGTGTTGTGCATATAAAACCATACAGGCTAATGATTTTACAATCCAGACTCCACAAACTCTCTCAGTTACTTAAGAAAGGTTTTGCTAAAACATCTAGCTCACATTCCCTCATTTCATTCCATCATCATTCATACCTTGTCTTGTATAATCATTAGTTTAGGGAAACAGAAATGAGTGTTTTTATAAACTAAACTTGACTCTGTCTGAAATAATACGAAGTGTGTTTATGGTCCCTGAACAAGTAAAAGAAACTAAAGTCTTCTGATTAAACATTCAAAGATCAATCAGATTGATATTTCATATTTATGGAATCATCACATCTTATTGATCATTTAAAACATATGTAGACACTCCTTACACTGAAAAAAGAGAATAGTTTAATCTACCTGTATGGATTGCTTCAGTTGGTAACAAGCCATTTAATTAAGTTTATCCAACCTAAATTATTAAAATTGTACTAATAATTTAAGTTGGATTAACTTAATTAAATTGCTTGTTACCAATTGAAGCAATTTTTTAAGTTGGATCAACTTTTTCTTTTTACAGTGTAACGCTACACTTTTAAACATATCCATAATATGAACACGTTTCTTATCCATGTGCTTCCTGAAAAAGTCATGCTTTTGAGCAGATAAATGAAAGAAATAATGGTTTTTAACAAGTTTTATCTGAACAGGTTTAAGGTTTTGAAGTCAGGATGATTGTGGTTCCTAATAACGGGTCACATTCCTGCATTTAACCCAACAGCATCACAGTTCAGGCCATCTAAACGTTTATGAGCAGACCTGGGTTAATTCTACTAGGTCTTCTTCAGTGGAAATCTACAGAATGATGCACAGATCTGCATCATTAACTTCTATACACAATTGTGATTATCAATAAAGTAAAAAAAATGATACCAGTCCGGGGATTATTTTTTATAAAATCTGGGCCAGCTGAGATTTTGTCCCATAGCCATAAAATAAACGTTGGTATGAAACTAACTCCAGTAGCTCAGAGTCTGACCTATAAATGCTTTTGTTAGAGAATAATACTTTGTTTCATGTTTTTGTAAAATTAAAAACAAAATTCAAAAAGATCAGAATTCGCACACTTCAATCTGCGATGTGAGGGCTTTATTTGTCGAGCTTTCGGTAAGAGACCTTCATCAGGAGTTGTGGAGGTTCGCACAAACAGTCCTTAGTTAAACAGGACCATTGATGTCAAACATGGCTGGTGGCTCATTACAGCAAAGCATCATGGGAAATAGAGTCTCAGTCAATGAAAACAGTGCACTTAACATTAAAAGCATTCAAAATCAACTCAAGAGGGGAGAGATTTATACATATTGTAGCAAACATCAAGCTAAAACAGCCCTGGAACCTGAGTGAAGACACGGGGTGTGAAAAGTCACTGAAATGGCGTGTTACTGGATAGGTCAAGTCTTTTCTTCTAATTGAACTCTTATGTTCACTGATCCTCTGTTTGAGTGGCCCTGTTGTTTTACCAATATAGACGATATCACAGGGGCCTTTTTAACAAGTAAATTACATTCTTTGAGTTACAAGTAATTACGCCCTTAATAAATAATCTTTTTCCTGTTCTAGGATGCCGGAACTCAGATGTTTTCACAGTGTTGTGGCACTGAGCACAGTTTCCACAGGGATAGTTTCCTTGCTGCAAAGGAGCGAGAACTGCTTTTTTTTTGGGGGGGGGGGCGCAGAATGTTAGCTTTCACCACTTTGTCCCATAGATTGGATCCCTTTTTGTAGACAACAAGAGGTGGATGTCTGTTTCTTTAAGGAAAGCATATACTGCACTGCATTTCAGTCACATCCCGCCCTCACCACACCCACTTACTGCCATAAATAGTCAATGCAAAGTGCCTTGTGGATCACATGCATATACATAAGCCGGCTGTTGCAGCGCTCCGCCAATGACATGGCGACCATAGATCAAGGAAGCGCTTTTTCACAGAAGCAGAAGTTGAGGTACTTGTGGGTGAGGTGGAGAAATGTAAGGAAGTGCTTTTGCAATACAAATAAGAGAAAATCCACGGAGTGGCACAGCGTTGCTGAAGCCGTCAATGTTGTGAATTCTTCAGAGAGATCTGTGGCGGAGATAAAGAAAATGGTCCAATCGGGATTCGATCTCCAGACTCCCGGGTGAAAGTCACGCATGCTAACCAGTCAGCCAAACAGAGATCTCCCCTGTTCAACTAGCCAGGGTGCATGATCAACCGAGTCACAGTGACAGGACACACACACTGTCACAGACGCATGATGTTCTGTCTCAATGTGTCTCCCTGCTGATATTCTGTGCTTCAGGCTGTGTGTGTGTGTGTGTGTGTGTGTGTGTGTGTGTGTGTGTGTGTGTGTGTGTGTGTGTGGGAGGGGTCTTGTTCTGTGAGAAAACGAAGCGGTACAAGTGATAATGCTGCAGGATTTCATAATTGTATCTTCTCAGCAGCAGCACTGCAGGTGCTCTCCGTGTCCAACATGTGTGTAAGCCAGGTCCTTAGTCAGCTTAAAGTTACGCACATTTTTCTGCTATGTTTTCTTTCATAAATCCCAAAGTTTGCGTGGAAAGTTGCTTACGCAGTTTTCCGACTCCGTTTTGTGTGTAAGCAAGCTTGATAAATGAGGCCCCTGCATTCTTGGCAATGGCAACAGTCCTGTTTAGGTTTACACCACAGCAAAACACACACACCTGATTCTATAGTGTTTGAAGATAGGGATGGAGTTCAGAGCATCCTTCTCCACCTGCTTGTAGAAGGTCTGGAGGTGTGCTGGAAGCCATGTGCAGCTGTGTAAACCCGGCTCCACGGGAACACGCGTGTAGGGTATCCTTAGGTCTGACAGGACTTGTGCAAAAACTTCACGTATGTCTGAACAACACAAACAGTGCAACAAAAATCAACCTCAGCTTCCCTTCTTTGTGATGGAGAATCAAAGATGTGTAGAAGACTGTAGGGGCGCTGATGCACCAGCAGGAGAACCTTTACACTCCTCTTTGGGTTTTAATCTGAAAAATCAAACATTCCCAAGCTTCAGAAGATTAGCTATAAATGAATACATCTACAAAGCTGCTGCAGATATCTAAATGGGTTTACTAAACTGAGCCTGTGTGTGTGTGTGTGTAGGGGGGGGTCAGCACAGAGGGGACTACCATCATTACCTGGCAGCACGTGGACATGTTGGTGTCCATCCATGTGGTAAGGTAGGTGACCCGTTAGCACCATGAAGCGTCTGACCTGAGCTCTCAGCTCCAGCTCCACCTGAGTACAAAACACAGGGACAAACCCCACCACCCCAGGAATGAGTGTCATGGAGGTCTGCAACTTCATGGCTCAGGAAAACTTCACACAAACTTGAGTAACAGGGATGTTTGTAGTCCTCTCTAAAGTAAACCTGAACCCCTGAAGAAATGTACCTGGGTCATGCTGAGCTGGCCTCTCTCAAGAGCCTGACGAATTCCAACCTTTCCCAGGAAGAAGCCTTGTGGGTTTATGAGTGTGGAGGCCTGCTGGAGGTTCTGGCCCACAGGCGTGCCCTCTGACAGGTTGGCATGGAGACCAATGGGGATTTGGTACCTATAAGATCCATTCAATGATTTACTATGATAATAATGTCTACGTTTCTTTTATCGGGGGGGGGGGGGGGGGGGCATGTTTGGTTCAACTTTGCTGTTATTTACTGGAGTACAAACTGGTGACGGTTCCAGTAACTAGCAGTTAAAAGCTTGTTGTGGTGAATTACATCTATTCCAGTCAGTTAGAGGATCCCACTGGGTTTCTTCGCCCAATGAAAAACAGGAGTTGTGATTAAAGGATGAATTAATCCTGTTGGTGATAGAGATTACCACACTACCTCTTAGCCAGGTCAGCAGCCTCCTTGGCTGCAGAGCCGTTAACCAGCAGGGACACGTTGGAAATGCCTCCAGCCAGGAAGCAGTCCACAATCCCCTGGTTCCTCCTTGGACAGTAGCCAAAATCATCTCCCGTGATCACTAGCATCAATCTTGGCTGGGGCATTTTTGCTGTCTCCTGTGAAGGGACACGGAGGACAACATAATCAGATTACTCTTAGTTTGTATGGATAATTGGTCTGCTCTTCATTTGTCCAACCCAAACAGCTCCGTCTCACATAATAACTGTGTTAGACCCCCAAACTCTGTCTTGAATAGTAAGAAATAGTCCAAATCCAGACTAAAACTAACACTAAAGTCTCAAAGATTAATTAAGTTAAACTTTATTGATCCCAACGGAAAATTTAAGTCTGGCAGCTCCTCCAGAACTTGTAGATGTAAAATCCTGATGGCAGCAGAAACGAAGAATGTGCTGACATTTCTGTCGTACATTTGGATTGAGGAGCCATGCACCACCACTGTGTGTATGTAAAGTAACGCACAAAAAAAGATATTAGATGGAACAAGACTGGCAGATTATTTAATAGTTTTATATAATGCTTCACCAGCAACTAAGTAATTTTATGTTTCTTTAAAAAAATTCTCATATTTTTTAATTTCTAATAAAATTTTACACATGTAACATGATTTAAAGGCATTTTAATCTACAGTGGCAACTAAACATACATCCTTTAGAGGGCGCTGTCTCAAATACAATACAGGCCTGAAACTCGGCCTGAACCCGAGGTCTCTGAGTCTGCAGCGATACACTATTTTAACAAGTAGATAACTTTTACTTTCAGTTCCACAAATGGACACTAGGGGGTGCTAAAAGCAAACCTAAACTGCCTAGCGTGCCTTTATGTCACGGTCTGGGTGAGCCTGTCTGTGTGTTTTCACTCAGAGTTTCTAACTGCAGGTGGAGTGTCTGAGTGGTGCCAGCTGCTGCTGATCTGTCATCAACCAGTCAGGGAAAACACGCTGCAGTGAGACACCCCCCTCTCCATAGCAGCTTCAGACCCATCTCTAAACTTCCGTTCATCTCCAAGATCTTGGAAAAGGTTGTGGCTAAACAACTCACAGCTGCTCTTGATGAACATAACATCTATGATAGCTTCCAGTCAGGTTTTCGTAGAGCTCATTCTACTGAAACAGCTCTTCTTAGGGTCTCTAATGACCTTCTGACCCACAGTGATGCAGGGGACTGTTCTGTTCTGGTCCTGCTGGACCTGACTGCAGCCTTTGACACTGTTGACCATCACCTGCTACTGGAGAGGCTGAGAGACTGGGTAGGCCTATCAGGATCTGCTCTGGAGTGGTTCTCCTCTTATCTCTCTGATTGTTCCTTTTCTGTGGCCGTCTCCAAGTTTAGGTCCTCCACCACCTATCTTACCCATGGTGTCCCACAAGGTTCTGTGCTGGGGCCTCTGCTCTTCCTCTATCGGTTTCCTCTTCAGCACATCCTGAGCTCCTTCAAAGGAATCTCCTACCATCTTTATGCAGATGACATCTAACTGTACATCTACTTTAAGCCCCATGAGATGTCTAAGCTGCAGCTGTTACACACCTGCTTAGACTCTATCAAAACCTGGATGGCTGGGAGCTTTCTACAGCTGAATGAAGATAAGACTGAGATCCTCATCTGTGCCCCAGACAAGCTGGATTCTCATGTCAGTTCTCTTGTTGGCTCTTCCTTCTTCCATCTCAGGAACATTGCTAAGCTGAGTCCCATTCTGTCCTGCTCTGAACTTGAGACAGTTCTCTACACCTTCATCTCCTCATGCTTAGACTACTGTAACTCTCTTTTCACGTGTCTGAGCAGAACCTCCCTGAACCGTCTACAGGTGGTTCAGAATGCCTGTGCTCGGCTTCTGACCAAGTCCTCCAAACACACCCACATCACCCCGCTTCTCCTCCAGCTTCACTGGCTGCCAGTCAACTTCAGGGTTCATTTCAAGATCCTGGTTCTGGTCTATAGGGCCTTACATGGACAAGCACCATCTTACATTGGTGATCTTCTTAGTCCCTACACCCCTAGCAAGTCCCCGAGGTCCAGTGACTGTAATGTTTCTTGAATTAAGCATGATGTTTCATGTTCTATGCAAAAGATGTTTATTTCGCTTCTTCACTAGCTGTCTGTCATTCACCTCATCAACACTCTACCCTTAAATAGATAATCTAATACCGCCCCCTTGTGGGCAGAGCCATAACAGTTATCACTACATCCCCCTTTGTTCCACAAAAAAAGAAACATTTTTTCTTCTTTCATGCACTATTAAAGATTCAATCTCTCTGGAGGCTTAAAGAGCAAGTAACGTCTAAATTAACTTTTTTTTTGCTGATGAACTGTATAAATGAGTGTCTAATAGTGTTTTAAATGTGTGTATTCATTATTTTAGCATTTTGGTGCATTTTCTTTAAAAATTAAAAATTCTGCCTAAATACCACAGTATAGCGCCACCTTCAGCTTAAAACATAGAATTTGAGTCATTTTGAATAAATTTTAGCCAATGGCTAAAGAGTAAGATACTATGTAAACCAGTAGAGTACTACGTAGCAACTCTGTGTCAAAGTTATAAAAGCAACGAGCGTCTCGGCCACGCCTTGTGGAGAGTTAGGAGTTGGATTTGCAAGCGAGTGTAGGAGGTTAGCCGTAGTTCAGCATTAGCATATAGCATTAGCATATCCTAGTCTTTATAGCATAGCTTTTAGTGTTATACATACTTATTTAGTGTTAGTTTGGCTGTTGGATAGTGTAGTTTAGTTAGTGTTTGGCTGTTAGTGTAATTAGGAAAGTAGTTCAGGTTTAGTGTTCCGTATCGTGTTAGTATGCTGTGAGGAGGTGTAGTGTAGTGTGGTTGCGGTGGCTCTGTGGGGTTGCACTCCTTTCCGCTGGACTTAGAAATTAGGCGCCAGTGGTTGCGCGCAATCGGTGTCTGGAAAACATTCAGCTCCCGCCTGGTGCTGTAGTACCCGCGATTCTGCACGTCTCCGTTTGAAGAGGGAGGCTGTGCCCACCGTGGCTCTTCCGCGATTTAGATGCAGTCCACCGACTCTGCTCCCCCACCATGGTGGGCAGTAGCGGTTTTAGGCACGGGCAGACAGGGCAGTTGCCCGGGGCGGCATTTTTTCATGACACAAAAGGGGTGCACAAGCGCGGAGTAAAAAAAAAAAAAAAAAAAAAGGAAATCTGCGCTGCACCGAGGTTTTCTATTATCTGTCATATGACAGTGTCTGGATTGGAAACAGCAAGTTGGCGCCCCCTGCAGCTGCAGGCGCTCCTGCTGACTGAGAACGTTCACGTGCACCGTGTGTCTGAAGAACAGGAAGGGGAGGGGTGCGGCGGGGGAATTCACCTCTGCGTCTTTCCCAAATGAAATAAGCGTGCAGGGGCTGAATCAACTGTATCAACATGGCTAAAGTCAATCACATCTTAACGTTCTTCCATATTTCATTCATAATATCATAAACACAGGCCTATCATTCTTTCAGGTGTTTCTGAATTGTGTGAAATGGCCGAAAAAAAAAGGAAAAACAAAACGATTTTGTGGTCACCCCCCCCATCAAGGTCAAATAGTTTAGTCCTGACTAAAGGAGTCAGGAGTCAAACAGAAGAGATGAACATAAAAAGGCTAAAACCACCAGGTGCCCCATTCAGGGTGAAAAAAAGAAAAAAGAGCAGAAAGATAAAGGTATGTAGCTCTCATGATGCATGTTTTCAATTTTTTGAACCAGTTAACTGGGATTTTAACGGTTAAATGCGGTCAACTAATTGCTAACAGAGCTAATAGGGCTGAAATATTGAAACGAATATTCAAATTGTTCGAAAAAATTCCTTCAATCGTGTTTTACTGATTCAAACTAGGATTTGTTAAATGCTCGCTGCAGCCTGTGGCCCGCCTGAACAACAACAAACACATGTTGATCATGTTCGCATAATAATAAATAAAACGACTCTACAAGCAGAAGAAAACTCCCCAGTCACCACTAACTATCCTGTTTATTTATTGCAGATGGCTGCACTGATTATTTTTTTACATGATTTGTTCTGTAAAAGTTGGCATTTTTGGTAGTCTACAGTTTTTTATGTCAGTTTAAATTACAATTTCAGAGGCAATTCTAAAATATTATGGATCATGATAAAGATCTATTGGAGTTCTACCCCAACTTTTGGACTGCTCTGCCAGTCACTGTGGCTCAAGCTGAGAGGAGCTTTTCAAAACTTGATCAAGTCATACCTGAGGTCACTTATGTTTCAGGGGTGGCTCACTAACCTGGCTCTGATTAGTATCAATCACTCAGTAGGGGAGCAGATTTCATATGACGACATTATTGATGACGTTGCATCAAGGTTAGGTTTTAATTTTAGTTTGTGTTTTCTATTCTAAGTGCAATGCTGTAGTGATTATCTTTAGTTTGTTATGTGTGAAATATTTTTGCTATTTAGAATATTTATTATCTATTATGTTCATATATTCTTAATATTTAGTTATTGTTTGTTTTTGTATATTTGATTCTATATATTTTGATACAGTATATAATGTATAGTGCTTTACATTCTGATAACTTCATAGTAATTAATGTAAATATGTGCAACTTAGAAAAATGAATGTTCAATAGTCGTTCTAATACAACATGCCTGTTTGTAGAAAACATGCGTGTGTTCATGCAGGTGGGGTGGGGTGGTGGTGGTGGTGGTGGGGGGGGGGCGGTTGGGGGGGGGGGGGGGGCGCTCAAAGGGGGCCTCGCCCGGGGAGTAATTCGATGTAGAACCGCCACTGATGGTGGGCTCCAGTCTGAGGTGAGTAAGCTAAATAAAAGTTTTAACATCTAAAGACAATTCCCTACCTAAATGCAAAGTTTGAGAGACGTGGTTCACCCCATTTAGCTAATATCAGCCTACACTGCCTTCGGGCAGATTTCTTCAAGTTCACAAAATGTGGAACGGGATGTAAGGTTGGAATCAGCGGCGAATTGGAACATATCTCGAAGCCCTGGCCAACAAAACGGTCCACATGGCTTGGAGAAAATTTGGGTTGCTTTTGTGTCAGTCGGTAATTCTGCAACAGTGACTAACTAACGCAGCACTAGTTGACAGGCAGCATTACAGCGTGAAATCCAGCTTGTGACCCGGTTCCGTGAGGAATTCTGTTTAGGAGGTCGCATTTCAGGCTCTCCACATCATGTGTGACTGACTTTTACGTTAGAATAACGATCACACACTAGGAATGTTATAAAGCGCCTATATGTTTCTTTTGTATATTATCTGACTTTATAAACTCCAACAACAATGTGCTTGTATTTTTTTTTCAGGCTAAATCTACCCAAGACACTGGCTGTCAGACTGATTTAGTAGTCTGTAAGAATGCACTTGTCCAGCCAGACATGAAGCCTTCCCTGTAGCAAAGGTGAATTATTTTTAATAATCTTCTATGTAAACATTTTATTATTACCTTCTAGTTTTAATTTGTTTTACAGATTATTGTTACACGTGATTTTATGCTCTTTTAAACATTTATAAATGTGCTACTTCTTTGTTTTTTACATAGCCACCCAGAATAGAGCTCACAGCCGCTGTGTGTCTTGTGACACGGGGACCATGACGGAAATTCATCTTCCAGAAAGTCCCAGAGCAGCGTCCACACCCCTGAAAAGACCAAGATGTGAGGTGTCTGCTGTTGATTCCAGCTTCCACCTCAGTGACAGTGCAAGCTCAGTGAACTGTTCAAGGTAAAAAAAAAATAAAAAAATTAAAACATTTCAGAATTTTTAAGATATTAACAATTAAATAAGTATGTGATTACATCATGACATCATGAAGGAGCCTACTGATTCTGCCCCTGTGACACTTGGTGGTGACGTGTGAGCTGATTCACCTGGTAAATAACTTCTACATTAAATATTTAGTTTTTGCTATCAAACGTAAATTAACTAATAACCTGCATTATTGCAGGACACTCAGCAAAATATAGACTCTACACCATGAGGCAGGCACACGTTAATACTTATAAGAGCACATAAGGTGAGCAACACCACATATTGTACACTGTCCTGAATTTGTTTTCTTTCTGCATCTCATCATTAGCCTGGCTGATCACCTGATAACTCCTGTCATCTGGTTGTGACAGCATGAGGATGTCCTCACACACATGTAACCTATCAGCTCATCTGGCAGAATAGAGAGAGAAGAGACAACACCACATCTCCTGTTCCTGAAAAGCCTTCAGCCATCCTTCGATGACTGAGAACCTCCATTAGCTCTGTCTCCTGTCTGCCTACAATTATTATAATAAATATTGTGTTTGACAAGTTTTTTGTGCTGCCAAATGTCTCATTTTGATTCCAGATTTTATATTTTAATGGATATTTATAAATTACATTAATTTAATTATCACATTGTTGCATGTTTAACTAGCTCTATTGTGATGAATTAAACTAGCACCTCACTGTTAAAAGCTCGTTTTAATTTCAAGCATGTTTAAGTATTTATGGACATGAACAAAAACAGGAAATATATAAATTGAGATTTATTTAATTAATATAACAAATAAGGGGGAAAGAGTCATTGAAAGGCAAATTCTTCTGGAAGCTCCTGATCCTGACGACACCAGCAGGAGACCAGCTGCAGACACCAGAGGATCACCTACGACCAAGAGAGCAGCTGGTATCCGTAAATAAATAATGAAATCAGGGCAGTTTTAGTGGGCTGAACACATTACAGAATAATTTTCTCATGGGGTAGTTTCATAACTTTCTATGCAGCAGACTAACTTGAGCCCAGGGCTCCTGGAGAGCTGCTATCCAGCACGTTTCAGTGGATTTTCCTGCTTTAACAGGTTAGATTAGCTGTTAAGCAGCTCAGCTATTTGTTGCTGATTAAAACCAGGTGTGTTGAAGCAGATAAACCTCAACATGCTGAATACTAGCTCTCTAGGGCCGTGGAGCCAAACCCTGCAGCTAATCCAATGCTATGGCTAATGGCTACTTACCATTCAGAGCTGGTTCTGTTGGGTCGGTTCCACTAGTTTCAGGCAACTCACAAGCTCAAAACAATAAGGCTCAGGTCCGCTTGTCTCCTCCAAATAGACTTGGCCCCTTTCTTCTCGAGTGTCTGGGTAAGGAGGGGGAGAAACGTCCTCCACTTCTAATGACTGCACAGATTGAAGAGAGCTAGCATCGTCTAGTTAGCCATCATCTTCGTCACTGCCGCGGCTCCGCACTCTCGGTCCTCCAGGCAACGCCTACTAATGTTGCAGTTTTTAAAATTGATATGTGGGTGGAGAAGGACTCTGAGGGGGGCATTACCACTTCTTTAATGATGCGAGTTGTCCTCCTGAGCCCACAGGATACAGGCTCAGATGCGGCTCCCTTTGCTGATGGGACACTGTCCTGCACAGCCATCCCTGCTGACAAACCAGGCCATGCAGTTGGCTCAACAACAAGAGATGAACTATCATCAAAGTCCTGTCCCTGAAGAGTCTCTTGAAACGCAAACTTCAGTCCTGACCACATAGGATCTAGGACCAACTTCCCCCAAAACAGCAGCTCTCCTACTGCAATGATTGGAATCCTAAACTCTCACTGTATCATTCTGGACCAGTGGCTCCAGTGATCTGGTTGACCTGTCATAATTCCTCTTCTATCTCATTTGCAGATATTTTCTTCAGAACCCCAGATCCTGGAGTACCCCATGAGGGACACTGAATGGGAGAGTGGTCCTCAATCTTCGTCCCAGCAGAAGCTCAGCAGGGACACATCATGTTCAAGCGGTGAGGTTCTATAACTCAACAGCCAAATGGGGGTCAGGACCCCCTTTTCGGCCTTCCCATTGGACTGAGGAAACAGTGGGCTTGAGGTGATATGTAGGAAGTCATAATCCACAGCAAACTTATGAAACTCTTGGCAGCTGTAACACAGTCCATTGTCACTGTAAACAACATGAGGGATCCCCTGTCGGGCAAAATTTGGATTTCAAATGTGAAATCACAGTAACAGCAGAAATACTGGGGAGGACCACTACTTCCGGATAATTGGAATAATAGTCAATCACTAACAAGTTATGTCTTCAATCCAAATGGAACAAATCAGTCCCCACCTTGTGCCAAGGTTCTTCAGGTAGATCAGTGAGCACCACTGGCTCTTTGGATTGTGTCATGTGATACTTCAGACAGGTCCCACATCCTGAAACCATTCTGTCAATATCAGTGTTGATCCCTGGCCAGTAAAGCGCTGACCTTGCTCGTCTTTTACACTTTTCCCTGCCAAGATGTCCTTCATGCAGCCTCTTCAGAATCTCAGGTCTCATTGACGGTGGAATTATTATTCTATGTCCTCTGAGTATAAGTCCATCAACGACACTCAGTTCTGCTCGGATGTTGAAGTACTGTTGACATTCCCCCTTTGGCCAGTCGCCCTGCAGTTTACTCATAACTCTCTGGAGAATCTCATCCTTGGCAGTTTCATCAGCAATCTGTTTTGATTTTCTTTCTGTCACAGGAAGGGACTCTTTAATCATATCCACATGAACCTCCACCTCTGACTGAATGGAAACCACATTCTGGGCACCATGCAGCAGAACAGGCCTGGACAGAGCATCAGCAAAAACAATCCGTTTCCCTGGTGTGTAGATGAGCTCAAAATCATAACTGAGAAGCTTCATCATGAGCCTTTGAAGGCGGGATGACATGTCACTAAGGGTTTTTTTTTTAACAATGGATAACAAAGGCTTATGATCCGTTTAGGCCACAAACCTGGGGAGACCATGCACAAAGTTATGGAATTTGTCAAAACCATACACAAGTCCCAAGCACTCCTTTTCTATTTGTGCATAACGGCATTCAGTTGCAGTCATCGCTCGTGACGCATATGCAACCGGTCTCCAGCTATCCCCATCATGCTGCAGGAGTACGGCTCCAATCCCATTGGCCGACGCATCTGTGGAAATCTTTGTCTGTCTTTGGGGATCATGAAACATTAGGACTCCTTCAGATAAGGATGTGTTTAAGTTGCTTCCATTCATCATCATGGTCACCAGTCCACATGAACTCCTGTTTCTCATGCAGCAACTGTCTCAGGTGCAATGTTTTTGAAGACAGATTGGGAATGAACTTTCCAATAAAGTTAATCATTCCAAGGGCTCGGAGTATCGCTTTTTATCTTCAGGATGAGGCATCTCCAGTATTGCTTTAATTTTACTGTCATCTGGCTTGACACCTGCCCCAGACAGTTGGTCTCCTTTGAGGGAAGTTGGTAATGCTCCCTTTTTATGTTGTCATTTAAATCCTTAGGGTCCATACAGATCCTCAGGTCACCATTAGGCTTCTTGAAACAAACCATGGAATTAACTCACTTGGTTGGAGCCTCCACCTAAGACTCCCAACAGGGTCATCCGGTCGAGTTCTTGTTTCAATTTGCACCTCAGGGCACCCAGAACTCGCCTAGGAGCATGAACAACAGGTCTGGCATCTTCCTTGAGATGTATTTTATATGTGAAGGGCAAGGCCCCAAACCCCTCAAAAACATCCCGGTATTGGCCAACAACAGTTTCAGTGCTGCTGTGCCGATCCTCGTTGACATAATAAACGGACCAAACCCAGCCGTTCACATGCTTCATCTCCAATCAAAGAATCATGACCTTCTGGCACAACTATAAACTCCAAGTCGTGTTCTTTACCCTTAACGTGTACTGTGAGATTACACTTGCCTTTGGTGATGATGGATTGGCCATTGTAGGCTTTGAGGGTACTAGATGCCGGACGAATGAGCGGTTTCACATCCATGGCTTCAATATCACGCTAATTTATCAAATTAGCCTTCGACCCAGTGTCCAACGTCAATGGAAAAACAGTTCCATTCACAAGCAGCTGCACTGTCCATTTATCCACCTTTACATCAGTCACGCCGCACGTCACAGCAGATGGAGACACGTCAGCATCACGTTCCACAAGGCCCACAAAGAAAGTATCACTCACAGAAGCTTCTTCCACCGTGTGTACAGGACCATGCTTTTCAGGCTTCATTTTGGAAAAGCAATATTTGGCAAAATGATTAAGTCCTTTACAGCTGTTACATATCTTGCCAAATGCTGGACATTGTCTCAGTGCATGTCGCGTCCCACATCTCCGACAGGAAAATGATCTCTCTTTGTCCTGTGTTGGTATGAAACAGCTGCAACATCAAGCTCCATTCCCAGCTCCCTCACTCCATCACCAAAAGCTTTCACATGGTGTAGGGCTATTTCACACGCATGGCAAATATCCACAGCTTTACTCAACATAAGGTCAGTCTCTCTCAGCACCTTTTCTCTCACTTTCCTATCATGTATTCCAAACAAAACTTGATCTCTGATCAGCGAATCCTTTAGAACTCCAAAATTGCACGTTCTTGCCTTTAACTTCAAATCTGTCAGGAAGACATCAAAGCTTTCATCCTGCTGCTGCAAACGTGCACGAAACACATACCTCTTGAATGTCTCATTTTTCTTCGGTGAGCAGTGATCGTCAAACTTCTGCAACACAGCGTCAAACATGTGCCGGTCCTCCTCATCCTCAAAGACAAAGCTATTAAAACACCTCCACAGCTCAGGGTCCAGCCACTGTAAGCAACAGGGCAATCTTGCGAACATCAGGCTTCCTATCCAGTCCAACAGCCTGCAAATACAGCATGAAGCGTTGCTTGAACGAACGCCATTCACAATCCACATTTCCAGTCCAGACAGCAGCGTCCGGAGGCCTCACATGGCTAACCCGACTCCTAGTACCATGTAATGTTTCTTGAATTAAGCATGACGTTTCATGTTCTATGCAAAAGATGTTTATTTCTCTTCTTCACCAGCTGTCTGTCATTCACCGCATCAACACTCTCCTCTACCCTTAAATAGATAATCTAATACCGCCCCCTTGTGGGCAGAGCCATAACAGTTATCACTACAGTGACCAAAGCCTACTGGTTGTGCAGCACCAGGCTAAAGGTCAAAGGTGACAAATCAGCTGCTGCTGTGGCCCCCAGACTCTGGACCTCTCTCCCCCTGAGCCTGAGACCAGTGGACTCAGCGGTCTCCTTTAAAAAGCAGCTGAAGACTCACCTGTTCAGGCTTTGGTGGGACCTTCACCACCCTCTCCTTGTTCTGCTCTTATTCCGCCTCTCCCCGGATCCACTGATTTCCCTCATCCTGTTCATTTTCTCTCCCTTTCCTTACATTTTTTTAATCATAATTGCTATTTTTCTCATTTTAAACATATCTTTAATAATTATTTAAAATCTTTCTTATACTTTCATTTATTTTTTAGTTTTGTGAAGTGTTATGGAAATTTTATGTTCCATTATTTCTTGATCATTACTCCTGAAAGCACTCTCACACTCAAGCCCCCTTCAGACAGGCCATGAAAAACCGAAATGTTCCGGACTCTGTCCGTAAGACCTTTGTGTCTGAATACAAACATCCGGATAACGTTTTCCGTAATTAAACCGGACGATGCCCCTAGTAACAGGTCCAGACTTGTCACGGACAGGGTGGCTGCTTCAGACTGGTGAGGTCGAGTTCCGTACAGGGAGGAGGGGGAGGAGGAGGGGACCGGGGGACGCTGTGCGCACCTAGGTAGCTCGCTCCTGTAGCATGCGGCGAACCATGGCAGCTCGCCTCCTACGGTACCGTCTCCTAGACGCGCGACGGAGCGAATCACACCGCTTCCGTGATTCCTTTTAACCATTGAGCTTCATCATCCAGGTCTCTTATGCGTCTTCGTGTGCGCAGAATTATGCTTAACATAAGTGCGATCAGTGAGAGGAATTCTATCTCTTCTGCCATGTTTGACTGAATGGCTTTGTTTGGGTAAATGACGCATGCACGCCCACCACACTATATCCCCTCAGACATCTGGAACTTTTCCCTGCTGTGTGAACGCAGCCGAAAGGACAAGTTCCGGTACAAAAGTGGTGTGTCTGAAAACACAGTTCCGGTTAAAAACCGGATTGAATTGTCCACACATATTCCAGAATGTCTATCTGAAAAGGGTTTCAGACACACCCACACATTCTTGTTCTTCCCACACACACACACACACACAGTCTCTCTACACTGTGACCTCACTCCTATACACACACACACACACACACACACAGTCTCTCTACACTGTGACCTCACTCCCATACACACACACACACACACACACACACACACACACACACAGTCTCTCTCACGTCTCATCTGTTTTTCTTGTATAAATAAACTCTGCTCGGGGCAGTTACCTCGTGCTCTGCCCCTCATTGCAATATGGTGACTGTCTGCTTAATGTGTCTGTCTGTCTCTAGCTGCAGGTAATGAGTTTATTGATAAAAACCCTAACATGAATTTTATCTTGAGAGGCGTTATATATATTTTTTTATTAGAACATTTATTCTATTTTCATGGCAATGTTAAAACAATAAACAACAACAAAATGCCACAACAATTTAACATCACAATAACACTTTCCATGACAATAGAACAGGAATAAGATGAATCTCGCACCCCTTCCTACTTCACTACAACCTTAGCAGCCTGACCAACGCCGAATACAATAAGACAAACAAAACACAATTACTCTTCAACTTCAACAGCATTACCAATGTATCAACTGTAAATGTTTCCTTTCCATGTGAGAAAATTTGTTAACAATTTTCACATTTATTTTTATGCAACTTAAGTACCTTCTGCTTATACTGAAACAAATTCAAAAGTGTTTGAACCACATTTTAAATCATTTTCTAATGAGTTTCACTGTATCACACCAGTATCTGAGACACACATTTCTTTGAGGGCAGTTCCAGCAAAGGGTTGTTTAAAATCATTTTTCCTCCTGCTTGTTTCACTATAGGGCTGCAACAAACGATTATTTGGATAATCGATTAATCGGATGGGGTCTCGACACGATTAATCGATTAATCGGATTACATGGGGAAATTTTTAAAAACTGCTAGGGAAACGTTATTTCTCTCCTTCCTTCACTTTATTTAACACAACATTATTAGAAAACACTTCAATAGCAGAAAAACAACATGCCATCACCTAAATTGTCTTATAAGGTGTATAGACAGAGACCCTAAGCTACATCTATCTGTGACCTAAAATGCTTGGTCCAAGTTAAACAGCTTAAGGGCAATTCTCATCTGTTTTGTTTGATCTCATCTGTTAACATTTATTTTAAATGTAATTAAACATAGGCTGTGAATTAATCAAAATTGATCACTATTTCCAAAACTGACTGAAAAAATACCAAATAAAACAAAAGTAAATGAATGCCATCCTCCTTGCGATGATGCCCTGGGCAACTGCCATAAAGTCACATCAAGAAATGCTGCTGATCATTCCAATGATCCCAAATAGACTCACATTAGGCCACATGAAAGCAACTGAACCCAAAAATATATTAACCAGTATATAACTGCACTCTCACACAACACGCCTGCAGCAACAGTTAGGACTCCTCCCTCCCTTTTAAAAGCGTTTTTGCTTCTGAGGACATTGTGGCTGTAAAACCACATGCTAGTAGTCTGGCCCCGGTGTGATCAACCAGTTTCTGCGGGAATGTGACGGCGGAACCAGGGCCAGATTAACACTTTGTTGTACCCTGGGCAACAATATTCAAGGGCTCCATCATCACGACCCAAGGATCACCATAATGTGGTCACATACAGAATATTTTACTGTGATATGCAGTAAATATACTCAATACTTGAATGCCTGACAACACGTAACCCGCCCAGAGTAACCTTTGACCCACCTCGTGTGGACTGACCAATGAGGAGAGGGTCTTAACTTGAGGCCCTCTCTTCATTGGTCAGTCTGCATGAGACTGACTCTCAACTGACGTTCAGTCGTAGGCAGCAAAGCGTCTCTGTGCAGCGCAAAAGCCCGGGTGGACAGTTTGTTTAATGTAGGGTGACCATATTTCCATTTCCAAACAAGAGGACAGGGGATCTGTGCCTATGACGTCACTCCATGGCAACGCCACACAAACCATGTTGGGACCCATTTTTTGTAAGAACTAAATTAATATCAGATTCTGCCAATAAAAGGGCTCTAAAACAATTCATATGTAAATATTTTGCATATTTAATGCAAAATCTAATTTTTCTGCTTTAGTTCTGCAACAAGGTTTTATTAATAATAAATTATTATACCTTTTGTTTTACTACAGCATCGGTAAGCTTCCTGTGCACAGATTATTAAGGATGCTTGTTTCAGCTGTGAGATTAGACGATAGGATCAATGAAAAAATAAGTTGTCACACACTCCATGGAAACTTTCAGAGAATCCACAAATAGTGGCTTTCAAATGGTTTTGTTACTTTTAGCAGGTTTAGAAAAGCAGCAGATGAGACAGCATGTCTGATAATTTAGTTTTTCATCTGATAATATTAGAACATGTCAGTAAAGTCTGAGGGGCTTTTACAAACACTGTATAACTAGCACTACTGGAGAGGGCATGAATTACACAGAGGCTTCTGGGGAGCCCAGTTATTGGGGGGGGGGGTTGGGGGGGGGCATTTTGCCTTGGCCCCCAAAATGTCTTGAAACGGCCCTGGGTGTGTGACTGAGTTTTGAAGGTGATCTGAATTGTATCAGATGTATAAATATGACATGTGTATAACTTATTGTTTTTTACTGGTAAAAACGTGTCGTGGAGATAAATCTACCTACGTTTAACTTTTCAACACTTTGTTTTGTTTTCTTGTTTTTATTTAACTATTTTCCTGTCCTGTCTGTCTCTCATCTTCCTGCATCTCCTCTTAATTCTCCAGAAAATCTGTTGCCTGGATTCTTACCTTTTCACCTCATCAGTTACTTTTGAGCAGATCAAAGGGATCTCCTGACCGAAAAGCGCAGAGCGTGTTTTCGATGCTGCGTGAGGTGAAATCACCACAGCACAGGTGATGAGCTCCACAGTAGCGAGCTTCAGGCACAAATAAGACAGAAAATAGAGAATATGTGCGGACATGAACGATCGTGTGCTAATTATAGTTTTTTGGTTGCGCCACTTTGAGAATGGACCGTGCGCTGGAAGCAGCTGCCTGGATCGCTGCGCGACAATGCGGAACCGGTTCGCAGCAGCGCAAGTCTGCCGGCTCTCCCTCGCGCTGATCTGCGGCTCTCCCTCGCGCTGATCTGCCGGTACCGGCTCTCCCTCACGCTGATCTGCGGCTCTCCCTCGCGCTGATCTGCCGGCTCTCCCTCGCGCTGATCTGACTTGCTCTGGTCTGCGCGCAACGGCGGGCAGGAAGGGGGGTGGGGTGGGGGGGGCGCTTTTGGAAGAGTTGTGCGACACAACGAATCGATGACGCAATTCGTTGCCAACGCTTTTAGTAATCGATTTTCATCGAATTTATCGATTCGTTGTTGCAGCCCTATTTCACTATTTGTGTTAAATAGCGGAGGGGCTGAGTTTGGAGTATCCAGACGTTCCCTGGAGGTGGGTTCACTGGGGTGTCTGGGGCTGGGGGGCTGCTGCCCCACTCTAAAGGTGCTTGGGTTGCCTCGGGGGGTGGAATACTGGCATTTGTGAGTGGGGCCCCTTGGGGGGTCTTGGCGGCAGCCATGGGTTGCTGCAGTGTTGGGGCGGCTGGCCCTGTGTGGGGATCTGGGCGGGGCCTTGGGGATTGGGTCCTGACTAGGGTTGTCACGGTATGAAAATTTAACCTCACGGTTATTGTGACCAAAATTATCACGGTTTTCGGTATTATCGCGGTATTTTTTAAACGGTGTTGCATATGTTCAGAAAGCATTGATAGTCCTGTTCTACACAAACTGAAATAGTTTTGAAAAGGTTTAACAGTGTTTATTAAACCTAAAATAACACAAAGCCTTAGCAAAAGTGCAACTTTTCACAAGTAAAGGAACAAATAGCTTATTTTTCTGGAACATGTTACAGTAGTCAGTGCAGGTTTAAATTATACAAATCCAAACATTCGAAACATAAACAATATGTAAACAAATCAAAGAAACACCACTTGTTTTCTCATATACTTGTTTTCTTCATTATCAAAATGAAAATCTAAAACTCCAGTCCACACTTGACTTGAGCACTGTACAAGTCCACCTTAAAAAATATGTATTTAAAATAAATATCCACTTTAAACAAATTACTAAAATAACTACACTATGTAATCAAATCCAAATGTTCAAGTATAAATGGCATTGAATAAGTAAACAAATCAATGACAAGGAACTAATTGTATATTTCTCTTCATCATCAACAAATAAGATGCTTCATCCAGCAACAGGGTGTCCGTGACACGGTTTAAATGCTGGCAGAGGACGCTGCGGCTGCAGTATATAGTGACTCGTTGCATTCACCGTCAACCAAAAGTCCTCACGTCATGCATTTAAGCTAAAATGCTAATGTTAACTTACCTTGCACTGGCTGTAGAGACGTGGGTGATCGTCACGCAGATGTGCCATGAGATTCGAAGTGTTGCTGCCTTCTGCAGACACTTGTTTCCTGCACGTTCTGCAAACGGGATAGCCGTCTTCTATTAACTGTCCCTCAGCATTTTTCAGAAATCCAAAATATGCCCATACTTCCGATTTAGTCTTCTTTGAGGGCTGATGGATGTCCTGGGCGCTGCCGTCTCCTCTTTCGGCCATTATTTCAGCTTCAAAGTTTTGGTGCCGTTGCAAACTAAAAAGTGCGTGTGCGCGCCGCGGGAACTTCAGCTGAAGCGACGGTGGCTGGTAAGGGTCACCGCGCTGAAACCGCGGCCACGGTAAACCCACCGAGATAATATAGTTTTTTAAAAACTGGACGGTTATTTTTATTGTCAACTTTTTTACCGGGGTTTACCGCTATACCGGTTACCGTGACAACCCTAGTCCTGACACGTATGCGGCCGGAAGAAGGCAGGAAAATGCGGCCGCGCCTGGCCCAGGCTCAGGGGCCTCAGGTGGACCTTGGCTCCTCTGAAATAATAATAATTCTGTCCCATCACGGGGGAGGGGGATCTCCAGGAGGGGGAGGACCCAATCTTACCTGGATGTCTTATGTCTTACATGTTCTGGAAGTATTGCAAATGCAAGGATGGGAGTAGATATTCTGCTGGGGTGGGGCTGGGTTGGTGCCCTCAGCCTCCGTGGGGCTTTGCGATGCTGCTGCTTTGGGCCCTGGTGAGATGGGCTGGGGTCTCCATGCCCTGGGTGGAATTTTGGGAACAGAGGTGCCTATTGGGGCCAGTGGGAGAGCTGGCTCCCTGGAAGGCTTAGGCCAACCAGCCATTCCTCCCCATCCCCATACATTTATCTCCTCCTGCTCCCTCACATCATCCAACAAACATACACATAGGACCTTGGGGGTTGGACAAGTCACGGAGTGCGGGTATGGATCCCATTTCCGCATTCCTGTGGCAGCCTGACCCCAATTTTATTTGCACATTAAACACTTCCACCACTGACATTCCAAGGAAACACACACTTAGGGCCTTGGGAGTGAGCACACTCAACAGCCTTTGGCAAGGGGATCTTTCAGCCTCATCCCAAGTGCCGGTGCCCACTTCCAATTTTAACTGCATTTAGACATAGAGGGCTGTGGGGGGAAGTGGGGTTGTGTGGTTGCATTAGCTGGCGTAGACCAGACGATGCCTGCACTGCCCGCTTACCACAGCCATGGAATACACCTCATCAACACGCACTAACACTGTATTGGAGCAGGCAGAGGGAGACTATGGAACAAACGCAGCCCCACCTCAGCAGGATATCTACTCCCATCCCTGCATTTACACAGCTTCCAGAATATATCAGACATAGGACATCCAGGTAAGGTTGGGTCCTCCCCCTCCTGGACATCCCCCTCCCCCGTGATGGAACAGCAGAGGAGCCAAGGTCTACCTGAGGCCCCTGAGACCGAGCCAGGCACTGCTGCATGTTCCCGCCTTCTTCCCGGCAGCATACATGTCAGGACCTGACCCCAAAGGCCCTGCCCAGATCCCTCAATGCAGCCGCCTGGCAGCAACCCATGGCTGCCGTCAAGACCCCCAAGGGGCCGTACTCACAACCGCCAGCAGTCCACCCCACGAGGCAACCCAAGCACCTCCAGAGGGGGGCAGCAGCCCCCCAGTCCCAGACACCCCAGTGAACCCACCTCCAGGGAATGTCCGAATACTCCAAACTCAGACCCTCCACCCCATCACCCACATCATCCCGCAGGACAATATCAATGACAGAACCACATGAACCAAAGAAGTTTTAATCGGGACTCGTCCAGGTTTCGCAGAAAACAAAAAGAGGGGGTGGTTGGGATATGACATTTCAAACACTTTGACAGGTCTTCACATACTCTACCCCAAAATTCCTGGACAGGTGGACAGGACCACAGTGCGTGAATGTAATTGTTAGGAATGTTGTTTGTGCAGTGTGTACCATAGATAATATTAAATTAAACGGCCATGGACAGAGATTTGCTGAAAGTAACCTTTTCATTTGTACATTGTTACATCGGTATCAGTTCATATACAAAATAATCATCGGTAGAACCCGTCATACCATCTCTCATTACTCATCACTTCCAGCAGCCAGCACCATTTACGTTCCAGTAACCTGATCTCTACGATTATTCCCAAAGCCCGCACCTCCTTTGGCCGCTCCTCATTCCAGTGTGCTGCTTCCAATGACTGGAATGAGCTGCAGAAACCACTGAAGCTTACTGCCTACGTTCCATTATCTACCTTCAATAATTCATGGTGATCTATAGTTTCTGATCGATGTTCCTGCTTCTGAGTATTAATGACTGTTTTGGTCTGTTCTGATTGCTTGTACATAATATATATGAGAACAGTCCTTTGTCTTTATGTCTGTTTTATGTGATTTTATCTTGTATGTTTTATCTTACCTGTTGTTCTCTGGTGTAAAGCTAACTACGTGTCAGCTGTCTCTGGGGCCAGATCCTCGTTGTACATGAGAATGAGTTCTCCATCCACTCATCTGGATAAATAAAGGTTAAATAAATTGATTCTAGTATATAAATTCAGACCTTGTCATGTAGTAAATTACATTTATTTGGCTTCATTTGAACATAGAACAGAGTATTCGCAACTGTTTTACAGCTGTAGTTCATACGGGTCTGACAACTGGCCCGGCACCACCCTGCTGCAGCCAGGTGTGCTTGATTTCACTTAGCAACAATATAATTGATGCTAGTGTAAATATTTGTACAAATTAAGGCATCAACAGCTATTTAGTTAAAATTCTTAATGATTTTTAAGGACGTGCTAACAACTGCATCAGTAGGTTATAAGCTAATTGGCGGCCATTTTAACATTCTTTAGGCAGACTGGATGTTTTCTCTAGACATCTATAGATCTACTTAACTTTTCAGACGAGCAGGTAACTTATTAATGACTAAGATGGTTGTTAATGCTTCACCAGGCTGTGACACCAATACAGCAGGTTAGTGTTGCTGCTGATCACAGCTGCTCACCGAGCCACACTACAGAAAATAAATCTACACCTAAGTGTTTATTTTTTATATCTAACATAATTTTGATGGAAACTGTGGATTTTATCTCAACTTCCATGTGACTTGATGAAATTGTATTTTTAGAGGGTATTCTCTCTTTATTGTGAAAGGTTCCAGAACTGTTGTAGTACTTTAAATTTGGAGCATTACGCACTGAAGGATCCAGTTCACCCATAATTCTCAACACATCTGCATCGGTCTCTGGCATGAAATGAAGACCTCTCTGGGGGAGCTCTGGTGCTCCTGTTTCAGGGAGTAGAAGTTGGTTGGAGTCTTACAGGTGCTGGCCAGTAAATTAGAATATCATCAAAAGGTTGAAAATATTTCAGTAATTCCATTCAAAACGTGAAACTTGTACATTATATTCATGCAATGCACACAGACCAATGTATTTCCAATGTTCATTACATTTAAATTTGATATTCATAAGAGACAACTAATGAAAACTCCAAATTTGGTATCTCAAAAAATTAGAATATTCTGAAAAGGCTGAATATAGAAGACACCTGCTGCCACTCTAATCAGCTGATTTACTCAAAACACCTGCAAAGGCCTTTAAAAGGTCCCTCAGTCTTGTTTTGAAGGCCCCACAATCATGGGGAAGACTTCTGACTTAACAGCTGTCCAAAAGACAATCATTGACACCTTGCACAAGGAGGGCAAGACACAAAAGGTGATTGCTAAAGAAGCTGGCTGTTCGCAGAGCTCTGTGTCCAAGCACATTAACAGACAGGCGAAGGGACGGAAAAAATGTGGTAGAAAAAAGTGTACAAGCTCTAGGGATAACCGCACCCTGCAGAGAATTGTGACGACAAACCCATTCAAAAATGTGGGGGAGATCCACAAAGAGTGGACTGCAGCTGGAGTCAGCGCTTCAAGAACCACCACGAGGAGACTCATGAAAGACATGGGATTCAGGTGTCGCATTCCGTGTGTCAAGCCACTCTTGAACAAGAAACAGCGCAAGAAGCGTCTCGCCTGGGCCAAGGACAAAAAGGACTGGACTGATGCTGAGTGGTCCAAAGTTATGTTTTCTGATGAAAGCAAGTTCTGCATTTCCTTTGGAAATCAAGGACCCAGAGTCTGGAGGAAGAGCGGAGAAGCACAGAATCCACGTTGCATGAGGTCCAGTGTAAAGTTTCCACCGTCAGTGATGGTGTGGGGTGCCATGTCATCTGCCGGTGTTGGCCCACTCTGTTTCCTGAGGTCCAGGGTCAATGCAGCCGTCTACCAGGAAGTTTTAGAGCACTTCATGCTTCCTGCTGCTGACCAACTTTATGGGGATGCAGACTTCACCTTTCAACAGGACTTGGCACCTGCACACAGTGCCAAAACCACCAGCACCTGGTTCAAGGACCATGGTATCCCTGTCCTTGATTGGCCAGCAAACTCGCCTGACCTTAACCCCATAGAAAATCTATGGGGTATTGTGAAGCGGAGGATGCAATACGCTAGACCCAACAATGCAGAGGAGCTGAAGACGACTATCAGAGCAACCTGGGCTCTCATAACACCTGAGCAGTGCCACAGACTGATCGAGTCCATGCCACGCCGCATTACTGCAGTTATTGAGGCAAAAGGAGCCCCGACTAAGTATTGAGTGCTATACATGCACATTCTTTTCATGTTCATTCTTTTCAGTTGGCCAACATTAGAGAAACAAACATTTTTTCATTGGCCTTTAGAATATTCTAATTTTCTGAGATACCAGATTTGATGTTTTCATTGGTTGTCACCTATAAATATCAAAATTAAACGTAATAAACATCGGAAATACATTGGTCTGTGTGCATTGCATGAATATAATGTACAAGTTTCACGTTTTGAATGGAATTACTGAAATATTTTCAACCTTTTGATGATATTCTAATTTACTGGCCAGCACCTGTATTTACTGATGTTTACATCTTGCCTCTGATCAGCTGGTTTCTCAGCAAACCTGCTAATGTTGGGGCCTTATGGAGATTAGGGCTGCATCAACAAATCAATAAAAATCAATGAAGAAATTTGTTGGCGTCTTCATTGATTCGTTGTGTTGTGCAACTTTTTTTCGTGTGGCACAACTTTTAACAGTTAATGCACTCAGCTCATGTGCAGGAGGCAACAGAGCAGACCGAGGCAGATCAGGAGCAGAGAGAGCCGGTGTTTGATGAGGAACAACACACGTGGAGCAGTAAGTCGCTGACGTAGGTGGTGTGGAGGACATGGGCGTCGCACCCGTGGGGGATTCAACACCCACACTTTTCCAGCCGTGTTGCTCACCTCCACACCAGTCTGGTTTCTCGCTCTACTCTGTTTGCCTCTTCTCTTTCTTCCCCTCCCTCTTCTGTTTCTCCAAACAGGAGAGGGAGGGAAGAGCCTGACTGAATTCATAATTTTACATCTTGACATTAGCTGTACAAAGTCTGAGTTTGATAAAGTGAAGAACAACAATTTGCAGAGGTTTACAACAGGCGCGGTGCCAGGTTTTCATTTTTGGATGGGCCACGGTAATTTTGGACGGACCTTAATAAGCAGTGACTTAGTGAAGCAGGCAGGTCGCGCTAGAATATTTAGTTTTAAAAGACGTCATAAATGTGTTCCCCCGTCATTTTTATTTCTAAAATGTGAAGTAAAAACTCCCAATTTAATTTTCATTCATTTTTCATTTATAGGCACCAGAATGCATTACCTGCACTTCTGATATTTACCTCTCAAAGTAGGACTCTTTCATAAGGGTACATGCACACCAGTAGTTTTTACGGTTATTCATGGGGCAAAATCTCCGACATTTTTGAAAGAAAAAAAAAATATATATATATATATATATATCCATCTTCCAGTAAAAGCAAAGCATCCAGCCCACGTCTCCAAATGTGTAAAATGTGCATCACAGCCGCTAGGCGCGCAGCATGCACCGTCAGCTACGTCAGCCCAGACAAGAGCAGAGCAACTAGAGAAAGAATAGAGGATAATTGTGTCTGGATGTGGATGGAGATTACATTTTACAGCAGCCTGATCATCATTTAAATACGTAAACCATCACCTGGCTTCTAGTCCACGCTATCAGCATTATTTTAATTGGTGTGTGTGTGTGTGTGTGTGTGTGTGTGTGTGTGTGTGTTTCACTTCAAACACTGGTCTAACCAACCAGACCAGTGTGTCCAGTAACATATTAATGTTACAATTAAACAGTTTCACTTCATGTAGGCTAGGAACGTTTCACCTGCCGTGGCCCGACCGCTTCTGCTCCACATAAACTTTGTGCGTGATCAAATGTCTCTACAGGTGCTTTCTGAGCTGAAGAGGCTATTCTGCCTCAGACTGGATGCGTCATGCGTGTCCATATTAGAGACGGGAACAAGCGCTGTTCAGCCAAAGTTTCATAATCAGCGAACATTTTTCCAAGTGACACATCCCTCAGAGAGACCGGCTTTCCAGACCGCTTCAGTGGGAGGAAATCTTACCGCATGCGCCGCAGTTCTGCGCTGCAAACCCCTCTACAGATCTTCAGCCCACTGTCCACCGTGTGCGCTCCGAGCCGCGCTGAACACAGTGTCCAGTATAAAGCTCTGACGTTCTGATGGGAATCATTTTTTGATTGATTTAGTTACCTCCGCGATGTGCGTAACGATTAAAATGTCAGCTCATCCATGCGCATCAGTGTGCGTCGGGGTAAAACAACCAGCATCCTTGAGTTTATCCGTCAAAATAAACAGTCTAATATAAATATCTGTAACCTGCCATTTATGTGTTTTGCCTTCTTGTGAAGATTGTTGCAAAGAGAAACAAACTTGATTAACCCCAGAGCCATGCGCACTGCGCTGTACTGACTGTAAATGAGGGGGAAATGATTTAATTGGATCCTTTTCTCTTCAACATGGTTTAATGTAAAGTTTCATTCAGTACAAACTTTAGTTACACCAATCTAACGAGACAGAGCCTGGATTTGTATTCTAAACAGTTTAAACATGTTTAAAACGGAAACATGCGTGACGCAGGGGTGGACATTAACTTCAAAACCAACCGGCCAGCCGGGCCGGTAACTCTGAATATTTACCGGCCCCGCTGGTCAGCTGCCAAAACGAGTCAAAATAACAACTGAACCGTTTTAAATGTAATAAACCTTTATTTTGTACACATTCACAATCATAATAACGTATTCAAGTTTGAATTTGTTTGTTCCCTCAACAAAACTCAATTTTGTCGTCGCATACTTCCGGCATACAACGCAGTACATCACCAACTCCGCTTTGCTGTACTCGAGCCATTGGCTGTGTTCGAGATGAGCCAGTTCTGCGCAGATTAGATCACCGGTGATCGGCGAGCAGTGCATGCCGGTTAGATTTGTGTCTGACTTAACGCCGACTTGCTCTGACGTCATGCATACGTAGGCAACGATAACCTCGTGAGATCAAGGCAGTTGCAGATTTTGGAGCAAGGTGCTGCAGTTGCTCTCCACCGGCTGCAAAACCTAGAGGATGACGGGAAACGCCTGGCTCTCACCTGATCTCAGATCTGATTGGTTCATATTTTGATCCAAACATCCGGTGGTAGAACATGAAATGTTAGTTGGTCACATGTATTCTGTAAATCATGTTATGTTGATGATGACGACTATATAGGCCATAAAGAGAAATGTTTTGTTTTCTTTTGTCACGTTTCCTATGAGCACACTGAAGCAACAGCTGATAACCTTTACTTATTATTACAGTCATGTCTTCATATACAATATATGATATCCACAAGCACGTGAGGATGTGTTTCAGCTGCTAACAGGCACCAGAATTAAAATTGAACAAGTGTGAACGCTCACGCGATATCTTCAGCCATCGTCACCCCCGAGCTACACATGCAGGGAAATCCAAGAGATTCAACTGGTAGAAACACCATAGTCTCTCTCTCTCTCTCTCTCTCTCTCTCTCTCTCTCTCTCTCTCTCTCTCTCTCTCTCTCTCTCTCTCTCTCTCTCTCTCTCTCTCTCTCTCTCTCTCTCTCTCTCTCTCTCTCTCTCTCTCTCTCTCTCTCTCTCTCTCTCTCTCTCTCTCTCTCTCTCTCACACACACACAGGAAATGAGCTGAGAAAAGGCAGAGGAAATGGAGGAAAACTACAGCTGAGCCGAGGCGCGCCTCGACTGGGGCGTGCCTGATCCGAACTGAGCAGCGGCCGAATCTCGTGAACGATTCGCTTGTCGGCGCTTCCGCGGCCGGTGTGTCCCCGGCGTTAAACGCCGGCTTTCAGCCACTCCCCCTGCTGCTTCCGTCTGCTCTCGTCTGTTTTCCAGGCGAGGCGCTGCTCAACTCAAAAACGGCCATTCTCTGCACCTCCCGTCTTCTTTAAACCGCCAAGAATCATTCCACCTACGCACACGCTTCTCTGCTTCATACCGTTTCGAACTGTCTCGCTTCTCCTCACCAGTTTTAAAGCGTTTTGCCGGAGATTTCCTCAAGAAATCCCATCCCTGTGGTGGCGCCATCTTCCTGCGTGCTTGTGTGTTTCTAGCGTGGTTCCACTTCATCTTTAATAGTGAACTTATAGTTCACGTGACTATAACTAGAATCGTGCAGTACGTGCACGAATCGTACAAGTGCAGTACGTGGCTAGAGGCGCGCAGGTTCACGCACGTGAAACGAAAGCGGCGGCTTCCTACAGGACGCGGCCATGATGTAGGTGAAAGCCGGTGTGTAAATGACAAACAAGGCTTGGGCGCCACCCGGGCGTTAAGTCGTCAAGTATTTACCGCCCGACGAGAAAATTTAACGCCAATGGCGCTCGGGCGCTTTAAAGGTCCACCCCTGGTGACGCGTCTAAAATTCACACCTGCTCCGCTTTTATGGAAATTAAACTAACAAGATGAATAACATGAACTTATTTTAGGCACAGACAACATCCCCCACACTTTTGAAAAGCTTGCAATGCACCTGGTGGAGGACAACAGAAACCAGTTTCGGATCAGAAGCGTAACTACGGGTAAAACTTCTCCATCCTGTTTATTGTTAGCTGGCTGCAGCGCTACGGTAGCCTGGCAAGCCACACTGTATATTCACATATACAAACTTTGCAAAGCAAGAATTTGGTCTAGTTCACTAGGCTAGCGCTACGGAGCACAACTGTTGTCAGCTTCCTGTCTGCTCGGCTAAACATGGAGGCAGGATTATGGCAAGCCACTGTAGCATGTAATTCACAAACACGTTTATCTGTGAACATCCTTTAAACTGGATTATTGCTAATCCGTACATAATAGATATGTCACCGTTACATTTAAGCATAGAAGTTAAATGTTATAAGCATTTCCAGCAGGCTTCTACTGAACATGTTAATGAATACATAAAGTTTTACTGATCATAGTTTAATTATGGATATATTTAGGTGACAGATGTGGTTTTACACGCTACTGAACTGTTTAACTCATTCACTTCCATTGACGACTAACGTCGTCATTTGCCTTTTTTTTTTACTGTGTGGGAGTCGGAACGAGCCCCCGCGCCAAGAGAACAAACATCTCAGCTCTGAAGCCGATCTTCATCCGCATACGTCACACGTCACATGATCAGGAAGCAGAACATCCATGTGTTAGGAGATCGTTTTGGGCCGCTGCTGTAAAAAAAAGTGAGGCGCGAACCGGAAAAACCTCTGCTGATCCCAATTCAACAACGGATTATGAAAAACCGGATAACGCCCAAAACACGTGGATTCTTCCTGATGTAAGAGGTGAGTGTCCGCTTTGTTTTGGTTGTTTTGGCGTCGACATCATCCTAGCGCACAACGTTCTGTGACTCTTAAAAAAACAGTCAAAACGGTGAGAAACGCTGGCAGCGAATGGCTTTACCGATCAGGAAACGGCTGGCAGCGAATGAGTTAATAATCATGTTTGTTGTTAAAGTAAAGGGAGAGATAAAACTGTTTCCCCAGCAGTTTTAATTAGGTTATTTAGTTAATGATGTGGGATGTGTCTGTAAAGCACTTTCAGTTACATTTTTGTATGAAAAGAGCTTAATAAATAAAGTTTGATTTGATTCAAATTTTCCCGTTTAATTTGATTAATCGATTGATCGAGTCGAGACCCCATCCGATTCACCAATGATCCAAATAATCGATTGTTATAGCCCTACCTACCGGAGACACTTTTTTTTGTCCCCTCATAAAAAAACAAATGGGCTTTCTGCCCCTGGGGTCATTGAAGGCTTCCTACAACTTGATGGACACGTTGGGCTGTTTTGTGATTATTAACCATCAACTTCTTACACATAACACCTTTAATGTGAATCATAACCTGCTGCTGAACAAACAGCAGACCTCTGGTAGCTCCAACACACTTGTGTGGAAACGAAAAGCAGCAGGTGGGGACAGATCTCAGACAGGTAAAAAACGATCAGACCAGAGGAAGCACTCCAACTTCACACAAAACATCATGGATGGGAACAATAAAGACTCAAGTCAACCAGTTTGATGAAATAACCCGAAAGCACAACTTCTACAGATTTAGAACTAAAACTATCAGTGATGAGTCAGAAGAACTGTGCATTAACAGGAAATAAAAGAATAAATAAAACGTGTCTACATTTACAGACGTTCAAACCGGTTTTACGGTGCAACATCCGGTGGGTGTGAATCGTAGGACGTCCAAGGAAGGGCCCACCTTTCTCACCTCTGATTGTCCCTGCTGAGAGCCCATTGTCCTGCTGCCACCAACAAAACAGCTGTTATGGGGAGTTTTATAAAGAAAATGCTAAATTAGCTCTATAATAATCATTCTGGCCAGTTTTGTAAAATTGTTTTTTCTGTTTCTTTTGTTAAAGAAAACCTGAAAATGTAAAACGTGAACTTATAATATAACCTTGTTGCATTTTTCACACTGTTGGACTGACTTTCTACCTTACTAAATCACTACAGCCGAGTACTAGGACAGACACATGCCTTAGCTGGTATGGATTATACTAAATTCAGCCCAGCTGTGTCTTCTAGAATAATGAAAAATGCTGCCAAACAGGTCTGAAACCTAATCAGATTTGGATTAAATGGTCCACATTTAATCAGATGTGAGAGATGAGCTCTAACTAGCCAACAAACTTGAAGACATAAGACCACCCCGGTGCTTCAGAGACAAAAGGTTTAGAAGTTCACATTCGATGTTTTTCAGGTTCTTTTACAACAGAAGCTGGCTTGTTGTAAACTGGACTGAATGGTTCTTCTAGCACTAAATCTACGTTTTCTTCACTAAACTCCTCATAAACCCGCAGCGCGGGAACACGGTTTACACCAAACCGCCAATCGTAGGAGAGTCCTTCCAGCAAATCAGGGGCGAGAAAGGCGGGACCTTCCTCGGATATCCTACGATTCTAAATGACGCGCACACACGAACACACCGATCAGTAGCGAAGTTAGTAGATCAGTGCCCGGTTCAAAGACACCTGAACGTGCGGTAGGGGTACCGGAATCGGACTGACGACCTTCTTCTTCCTCCATGATCCACTGGGAACAGATGGACCAGGAGTCACCGACCCACACTCCAGAACCGACCGGAGACGGAAAACCAGCTCACCCATCGAGCCGCTCGCGCTGGTCTCTATGGGTCCGCGGAGAGCCACCAGAACCGGATCCTGTGGCCAGACGGGTCCGGTCCTAGGATCACAGACGCTTTCCTTCCTAGTGGCTGTTGCTCCTCCTCCTGCTAGTGATCGGACAAATCAAGTCCCGCTTCGAGGATGGCTTAACTTCCCAGAAAAACACGTGACTGATCACTAACGAAGCACGTCAATACGTAGACGCCTCATTGGCCGCTGGATGGCGTAACGGCGTCGCCGCCATATTGAATGGGTCTCCTCAGTCTAGTTCATCAGAATGGATTTTGTTTTATGACATTTCTATTTTAATTATCATGCAACCACGTGTCTGATTTTGGGAAAATGTTGTTGGCTAGTTAGAGCTCATCTCTCACGTCTGATTAAATGTGGACCATTTAATCCAAATCTGATTAGGTTTCAGACCTGTTTGGCAGCATTTTTCATTATTCTAGAAGACACAGCTGGGCTGAATTTAGTATAATCCATACCAGCTAAGGCATGTGTCTGTCCTAGTACTCGGCTGTAGTGATTTAGTAAGGTAGAAAGTCAGTCCAACAGTGTGCCACTATGGCAGCGCCAATGCACGGGGTGCATAGACATTGATAGACCATGTGTGATCGCTACTGCCTATGGGCGCTGACAAGCTCTGTGGGGATTATTCCTGCTCTAATCAGCAGACTACTGAGACCAAAGCTCGAGGGATTACTTTTAACCTGTTGAACCCTAACGCCCCCCAATTGGGGGCCTCTACAGTTTCATGTCCTAAACATCTACAACTGTCCACATTCTCCAAACACAACTAAAACCACAATCAAACAGCCCAGATGGGAAACAAGGCCATTTTAAATTGCAATAAATTAAGAAACAATGATATTTGAACTTTCTTTTAGAAGAGCATCTGACCTTCACTAGTGTCTGCTGGAAAAAAAACCTTGAATAAAATTTAGTTGAGGACCTCTGGAATAAATAAAACAATTGACTAAATTTCCTAAATGGAATATGAACTCACAACCTCCATCCTGTCAGCACTTTCACACAGGGCAGCTCTTCTAATATACACTTCAAGTATTATTTTATCTTAATGCATCAAAAACCAAAAATTGCTTTGTTTACAATCTAAACTGTTTTAATTGTAGCTGTAGCTGTGCTCGGGGAATGCAAACAATCGCCGACACTTGGGACATGAAACTCCAAAGGCCCCCAATTGGGAGGCGCCAGGGCCTAAATGGTTAACAAGTACGTTTGAGCACTTTTTTTGTTTGTATTTAGTAAATACAACTTTGTCCGTCTCCAAGTTTAGGTCCTCCACCACCTCCCTCACTCATGGTGTCCCACAAGTCTCTGTGCGGGGGTCTCTGCTCTTCCTCCTCTATCTGCTTCCTCTTCAGCACATCCTGAGCTCCTTTAAATGAATCTCCTATCATCTTTACACAGATGACATCCAACTGTACATCTTCTTTAAGCCCCATGAGATGTTTAAGCTGCAGCTGTTACACACCTGCTTAGACTCTATCAAAACCTGGGTGACTGGGAACTTTCTACAGCTGAATGAAGATAAGACTGAGATCTTCATCTGTGCCCCAGACAAGCTGGTTCCCAAAGTCAGAGACTCTCTTGGTCAGCTTGCTTCTCACACCAAACACTCTGTCAGGAATCTTGGTGTGACCTTTGACCCAGCTCTCACCCTGGATTCTCATGTCAGTTCTCTTGTTCGCTCTTCCTTCTTCCATCTCAGGAACGTTGCTAAGCTGAGTCCCATTCTGTCCCGCTCTGAACTTGAGACAGTTCTCCACACCTTCATCTCCTCACGCTTAGACTACTGTAACTCTCTTTTCACGTGTCTGAGCAGAACCTCCCTGAACCGTCTACAGGTGGTTCAGAATGCCTGTGCTCGGCTTCTGACCAATTCCTCCAAACACACCCACATCACCCCGCTTCTCCTCCAACTTCACTGGCTGCCAGTCAACTTCAGGGTTCATTTCAAGATCATGGTTCTGGTCTTTAGGGCCTTACATGTAGCGGTCACACTTTATAGCGTGACCGCTATATATAGCATCGATGACCAATAAGATGTGATGATTCCATATAAATATGAAATATCAATCTGATTGATCTTTGAATGTTTAATCAGAAGATTATAGTTACTTTTACTTGTTCAGGGACCATAAACACACTTCGTATTAATTCAGATAGAGTCAGTATATAGTTAAAAAGGAATTTCATTATTTTCTAAACTAATGATTATACATGACAAGATATGAATATTGAGATGTGATGGAGTGGATATGCTGTGATGGAATGTGATGTGTAGGTGGTGTGATGTAAGCTAGATGTTTATCAGAATCTTTGTCTCTGAAAGAAATTATGAAATCTGGGTGTAAAAGAATTTGTTGTCTGCTATAAACTAGAGAGTTGATTATTAATAAAACAGCATCAGACACAATGTGCTGTGTCTACACAAACCCTTTATTCATTGATTAAAGCACAGGTTATTCAAACATTTGATTTAAACATCTTGTTCATTGATCACATATAATTATTTACCTAGTGAGTTGTAAAAGTTCACTTTTTATTCAGTGATGAATCCAACTGTCTGACTTTGAGCAGAGAGAGAAGGCTTTCGCGGGAGACCATGAATCCAACTGTCTGACTTCGAGCAGAGAGAGAAGGCTTTCGCGGGAGACCATGACAGTTTATTTATGTCTGCATTGAAGAACAGTGAGTGAGACAGAGGTTGATTTGTGTGTCTGGATACTCCAGCTGGCGTAACCTTGACTTTGCAGCTCTGGCGTTCATGAAAGGTTACTGTGTCAATCTGATGGTGGAAAATGACCCTTTTGATTCATTACACATGGACAAGCACCATCATATATTGGTGATCTTCTCAGTCCCTACACCCCCAGCAGGTCCATGAGGTCCAGTGACCAAAGCCTACTGGTTGTGCAGCACCAGGCTAAAGGTCAAAGGTGACAGATCATCTGCTGCTGTGGCCCCCAGACTCTGGACCTCTCTCCCCCTGAGCCTGAGGCCAGTGGACTCAGTGGTCTCCTTTAAAGAGCAGCTGAAGACCCACCTGTTCAGGCTTTGGTGTGACCTTCATCACCCTCTCCTTCTTCTACTCTCCCTACCTATTCCACCTTCCCCAGGCTCCACTGATTTCCCTCTCTCCTATTCAGTCTCTCTCTTTCTTTACATTTTTTAATCACAATAGTCAATTTTTGCTCATTTTAAACATATTTTGATCATTTATAGAAATATTTTTTATATTTTAAATGTTTTGTTTTTGTGCAGCGCCTCATGATTTTTTATCTTGAGAGGCGCTGTAGAAAGATCATTTTCTTTCTTTCTTGCTGTACTGTATTTGTGTCCACCAGCAGAACCTCCTAGCCAGCTAATGTTAGCTACATGCTAACTGCTGTTGTCTCCCTCACAGTGAAGCTAAATAAGACTATATTAATCATTTATTCCTAAACACTGACTTATATTACAGCTGAAACAAGAATGCTGCTGTAGAAACCAAACAAATCTTCACATTTTTCATTAGCTGAACTCAAACATCTGAAACGTTTTCTACATACACAATAGACCCATGAATCTCAGATATTGTTCTGAAATGTGTCTACATGTTTGTTAGTGAGCACTTTTCCTTTACCAAGATAATCTATCCCCCCTCACAGGTGTGGCGTATCAAGGGGCTGATTAGACAGCATGAATAATGTACAGGTATGCCTTAGCCTGCCCACAATAAAAGGACACCCTGAAATGTGCAGGTTGATCAAACAGCACAATGCCACAGATGTCACAATCTTTGAGGGAGTGTGCAGTTGGCATGCGGACTAAAGGAACGTCTACCACAGCTGTTGCACATGAAATGAACGTTAATTTCTCTACCAGAAGCCGTCTCCAAAGGCGTGTCGGATAATTTGGCAGTAAATGGCCTGTATTTGTATAGCACCTTCTTAGGGTTCTACAACCCGCAAGACGCTTCACAACACAATCAGTCATTCACCCATTCACACACTGGTGAGGATGTACTACGATGTAGCCACAGCATCCCTGGGGCGCACTGACAGAGGCATCCGAACACTGGCACCACCGGTCCCTCCGACCACCACCAGCAGGCAAGGTTGGGTAAGTGTCTCGCCCAAGGACACAACAGCAGAATTATCAGGTCAGAGCCGTGATCGAACCTGCAACCTTCCATTTGCTGAACAACCCGCTCTACCTCCTGAGCTCCTGCTGTCCCCAAGCAGTACATCCAACTGGCCTCACAACCTCAGACCCCATGTGACCACACCAGCCCAGGACTTTCACGTCCAGCATCACTTGAGACCAGTAGGTAAGCAAAGTGTCAGATGTTTGAGCTCAGCTCATGAAAAATGGGAGCAAAAACAAAAGTGCTGCGTTTATAGTTTTGTTCAGTGAAGATTAAATGTGTCTCCCACACCTGTTGTATGAAGTTTTGTAATTATTTTGATTCTCGTTGACAGATTTTTAGTGACTGATCTCTTTTCTATAAGTTTTGGCACTGAGCTCTGGACAAGAGTCAGACTCGTACCCACAGCAAGCCCATTGCTATTACAAACACTAAAACATGTGTCCTGTATCAGAGCTACAGCTACATGTGTGACGTTGGCACAGAACCGGTTCAGAATTAAAGGAGTTCTGGCTGTGGCATAGCATGGTTGAGCTAGGCCCTGTAGCCTCCCGAAATGGTCTGTTTTTCCATCTACAGGTCGACCTCTTCAGTATCGGGTCACATGGAGACATAAGTCTTAACTGAGGCTTTAATCTGCAAGAAAGATACTGTGCTTGCCCCAGGTCCCTCCAAGCTCCCTCTTATCTAAGACTGCTTCGCTTCACAGCGCAAGACGGATGAACTTTCATAATTAAATCATATATTAAACAAGATGAGTAAATAATCATATTGTTGAATGAACAACAATGGTTGAAGAATAATAACAATGTTTTGATTAATCTGTGCTTAAATTACTGTGGTTGAAATGAATATTATTATGTTATGATCAGTAAAGTTAGATTTAACAAGTGAATCACTATCTCTGACAGCTCACACACTCAAGACATGACGATGACAAAGTTAAACTAATATCATGACACATTTCTTTCGGTTCCACCAATCAGAACTCCTGTATCTGACGTGAGGCGTATTTTCTGAGGTTTGTTGGTAAAACTCTTCACCGTGAGTCAGTTCTTGAGAAAGCTTCGGACCGGCCATCCGGAGAAAAATCTCTTTAACCCAAAGCTTCTTTTGACAAGCTGTCAAAAACCTGTTGCACGCTACAGCTGACCGCAAACGGTTCCTTCAGAACAAAGCTGAACAAACTTCAACTCCTTAAGAGTTATTCCTTAGATGTAAATAACAACTGTCGTGACCTGGAGACATCTCGAGACTGGTCTAGTCGGCACTGCGGTTTCTTCTACGGACTTCGGTACCTCTAGGGTCCCCGGACCTCAACACATTCCGGGTCTACCATGGGGGTCTTCGAGCTGGTACATAGACTCGACAGATTGCATCTGATATGGTTTTATAAACCATCACTATAGCAGACCAAATTCACTCCCACTCAGAACTCACTTTCTCCAGATACGAAGGTTCTGATAACATCACATTCACCCATCATCACACCTCACATTACATCCACTCAGATTCATTCATCACATGCGTGTTTCCTAGTTGTCAGGTTTTAATTGTTTAGAAAATAAATTTCTTACTTTTTATAAACCTGACTCTCTTCTTGAATTAGTTCAGTTCAGTTCAGTTCATTTTTATTTCAAACATTTCACACATGTATCATTACAAAATATAATTCCATTATTTGTTTGAAAAGGAGTAGGCAGAAGTATTTACTTATTTGTCCCTACCCCCAAGTTTTACCTCTTATTCGTTTAATTTCCTTTCAATCTTAAATTAAACAAACACATGAAAAATATATATATTAAAAAAAAACAAAATATGTGTGGTATGGAGTATAATCAGACTTGTTAATATATGGAATTAGGTCTGGATTATGTCTCTCATTATGTGAAATCAATTCAAGGCTCTACAAGGTGTAGCCGTGTGTGTGTGAAAACAAGCTAAAGGCCTGTTACCTTCTCTTATCATGTTTGTGTGTGTGTGTATGTCCAGGCAGCCACCTGAACTGTGATGTCATAAATTAGTAATGTGCCTTCACTCTGCTGATATGGTCAAACGATTCATGTTGTGGATATAACCTGTTTTGATCTGAACAGATGTTGGGAGTAAGCATTTATGTTATCTTTTATCCTCTGTGGAGTTGGTCAAGATGATATAAACATATAAATAAGACATATTGTCCAGCTAATGCCGGAGATGACCATTTGATCCTGGGCAGAAGAAAAAGAAGGGGTAATCAGAGAGGGTGCTCGCTGCAGAACCACAAAGGCGGAGCTGCACCATAAGGTGGAGCTGCACCAGAGTCAGTCCCGCCCATTCACGCAAACTCAGCCTAGCCCACTGACTTCCATTTTTGTTTTTCAATTTTAGCGCAAACTAACCTGACCCACATGAATTACGGCTGTTACTAGTTTACAGTCGTTAATGCTATGTTCTATGCTCCAATTAAACAAGATAAATATAACTTGCTACATGACAAAGCCTGAATATATCCCGAAATGAAAAGGTTTCTTCTAGCGAATATCTGCCCACAGCCGCTCTAACAAAAGTCTGATACAACAGCATGTAATACTATTGAATTGGTTCTGGTAGTTCAGTGGCATGATTGTCTCACTAAAGTTTTGCTTTCCCCTCAGCTGATGCTGGTTCGATTCTCGGTGGGGTCGGCAGCAATCTATTTATCCAGCTGAAACATTTAATTTGTTTATATTTTAGTTGTAATGTTTATTTTCAGCAAAATATTTATGTCTAAAAGTTCTTTGAATTTGGTCATTCCTAAACAGCATTTTAGTTGAAACTCTGCTCACAAATGGACTCACACTGGCTAAATAAATAAATAAACACATTAGTCATTATATGTTAAATGGTATGCCAGTAAATTGTTGTAAACATAGTACTGGCAAGTTTAGCTAGAAATGAAGAAAAGGGATCGTAAACTACCTAATGCTTCCGCTACTGGGAGGCAAACCTGCGCAACACTGCATGTCAACTTGACTCCATAACCACTACACCACCACATCAGATAAAGAAGCATTACATGTAATTGTGCTACCCAGTGTGTCTTTGGAGATGGGATGTATGGTTTATTGGCAGTGTCTCAGTAGAAGTCATTTCAGAAATAATTTGTCCAAAAATTCACAGAATATCCAGATTTGAGAACCAAGACCAGACCCGCTTCAGGGGAGGAGACCAAATTGAAGCTGAGATGGGAGGAAAATGCATGAATGAGGCCAAAAATGGCTATGGCGTATTTCTTATGAGGAAAAGACAGCATAAGATGATTAAAAGTTCCAAAAGTTAGATTTTTAATTACATGGAACCTTTACAAAAACTGTTCAATTAACTTCTCAACTCCGTCCTCAATCTTGCATTTTTTAGCTATAACACCCTCTTTGGTTCCAGAATGCTATCAAGTCTGACAGCTGGAAGGAATTGGACTGACTCTGATGGAATGGGCGGGGCTTACTCTGGTGCAGCTCCACCTTCTGGTGCAGCTCCGCCTTTGTGGTTCTGCAGCGAGCACCACTTGGGTAATCATGCCACGTCCCCCCCTACTGACCAATGGCTATGAGAGGAGGTGGTGTAATCCCAAAGGAGAAGAGAGGAAAGCCTGCAGGAGGTGCTGAGAAGAAGAAACAAGTGAACGGATGAAGACTGGGAGAAGAAAAGGTGACATCATGACATCCAAGGTTTATGGTCTCTTCGGGACCGTTGGAGAAGTAACAAGAAGAAGAGGAACACGTGACCAGGAAGTCTGAAGTCTGAAACAGCAAACAAAGAAATGACTGTGAGGGAGGGAGGACAGAGTGAATTAAAGAGAGTTGATGAGTGTGTGAGAGGGGTTGGGCTTTGATGAGAAGAGTGTGTGAGGTACAGAGATGGAAAGAAGGAAGCTTTTGCTTTGAGCTTTTTGTCTGTGATAATCTGGCCTAGTGTCATTTTTGAAGAGCGTATTCAGCTCAACTTTGCTATAACTCTGTTTGGTGGCAAAGAGTTGTTTCACTTTTTAACCCGCTTTGTCGGGCTTTCATTTGGATTATTATTCTTTTTGCATCTGTGTGAAATAAAACCTAGTTCCTCGGATTCGTGGAACGAAAAAAGGATTTACGAGTGGGGTCTCCTCCTGTCGGTAACCAAGCGAAGGTGAGATGCTGGTTGTAAATTCCATCCCAGGGTGTTATTGACATAAGTTGTTTCCTCCATCCTAGGCTACAGGTAAAGTCAGTTGTCTCCTCAGCATAAAAGGAACAGCTGGAAAAGGTCTTAACCTGAAGTGTACATAGGTGTGTTGTGAGTAAACTAGGTGTGTTGTGAGTAAACTGAGTCTCCCTTGAGCTGCATAAAGTTGGTTTTGCCAGAATCAGAGTCTAGGTTAGCGGTGATTGCTAATCAGCTCCTACAAGAGTAAGGGCATTTAAAAAAATGGCTGGTGTCACGCCCACACAAATAGAAACACAAGTCAGCCCTGAGACGTTAATATCTTTTGAAGAGTTAGGCTAGCAGGGGAAGATGGCTTGTAACAATATGGAAAACAGAGAATGTGTAAATTTGCAGATTCACCAGTTATGGAGAAAAAAAGAAAAAACAAACAAACCAAAAAACACCGAAAAAGAAGCACAACAGCATAACCAGCCACATTTACCGTCCTGGGTTAACCCTGTTTTCTTCATTCTTATACTTATATAAAATTAGGTTTTTATATTTTACTTTAAACTGGTTAATGTTTTTACTTTCTTTTATCTCTTCTGTTAGACTGTTCCATAATTTAACTCCTGCAAATGCGATTGACATAGTTTTTAAAGTTGTACTAGCACTTTACATTTTTACATCCCATTTCCCTCTTAAGTTATACCCACATTCTCTTTCTTTGAACAATAAACAGATTTCTTTTGGAAGCAATTTATTTCTTACTTTATACATTATTTGAACTTCACCAAGTCTTGGAATTTAATAGCTTGCATTTCGACAAAGAGTGCATTTGTATGGTCCCTGTACCCCACATTATTTATTATTCTAATGGCCTTTTTCTGTATTACAGTTATCATCTGTATGTTACTTTTGTATGTGTTTCCCCAGACCTCTACACAGTAACTAATATATGGCAGTAGTAAAGCACAGTATACCGTATTTTCCGGACTATAAGCCGCTACTTTTTTCCCACGCTTTGAACCATGCGGCTTATAATGAGGTGCGGCTTTACTGAAGATTTTCCTTCACCTGCAGGGGGCGATTTAGCAGAAAGTGAAACAGGTGGAAGTCAAAAGTGGAAATCGAAGAAAGTGCTCATTTTAATTTAGCACATGCAGGCAGCCGGCACAACGAAGAATTATTTTCAAATCCATACCCCCTCATCATGGTAACTACACGTATGAGTTCATATAACGCCGCATTTAAGTTGAAGGCCATCAATCTGGCAGTAAAGGAGGGAAACAGTGCTGCCGCATGTAACCTTGGCATGAATGAATGAATCCATGGTTTGGCGCTGGAGACGGCAGTGGGAAGAACTCATTCAAGCCAGCTTCACCCGGGGATGATGACAGCAACACGGACAGCGACACGGACATCGCCACAGAAAAGGTATGTGACGAAGCTCTTCTGAGGCTGTTCAACTCCGACACTGAAGAAGAGGACTTTAATGGCTTTAGTGCGCAAGAGGAAGATGAGAGTGAATGAATTTTTCTGGTAGGCAAGTGTTTTATTTACTAACCAGGCATGTGTTGTGTGCAGTTTTTATTTTCTAATCATCCAGGGCTTATTAATGCTGTGTCAGCATTGTTCTTTTCTTCTAAACATGCATGCAAATTACCAGTAATAACCATCAACATATAAATATTGGACAATGGGTTTCCATTGGCTCCAGTAACACGTTTTTGAGACTAATGGGAGGTGGCCACCACCGCCATTTTGACCGTGTCACAGGTTCCGTCAAGCCCAGACAATTCCATAAAAGGGAAGAGAGGTGGAGCTGAGGGTGGGGCTGTAAGGCTGGGATCAACTGACGACACCCGGTCGAACTAGCTACAAGCTAACCTGAAGCTAACCAAAAGCTAACGCGGAGGTGGGAGCTAAGCTAACGGATGTAGCAACCTAGCTACAACCAGAGTTAACTGTGCACAACATCAGAGCTTCTGAGTCAGAGAAAGGCCGGGCTGACCGCTGGGTAAAACCGGGTGGAACACAGAGGTCTCCCAAAAGCTGCTGAAAGCTGGCAGCCTGCGCAGCAGACAGAGATGTGCTGAGCTGCGGGGAGGGGAGAAACGGTGGAAAACATTGGTCTCCCAAGAGCTCCACAAGCCGATAGTTGGAACCCAGCTCCACCAACATGTTATATTTCAACCCATTTTCTAAAGTTCAGCATTATGTTAAATGCACTGGGTTTTACCCTATTACATTTAAATTTCATGGTTAAACAGTACATGTTAAAATCTCAGCTCAGCTCGGCAGTGACCTAAAATACATAAATATAATTTTACTTACCGAAAAAAATGAAGTGGAGAATCCTTGGACGCTCTATTAGTGCAATTAATGCCACAGCAAGTCATTTTGTCCGACAATTGCACAAATAATATCCAAACAAGAATACACAAACACAGAGACTCAAAATCCCGAAACAGTTTCCAAGCCAGACCGAGGCTCTACTGAGGCCTTTCCACGGAGCTAGCTCTGTGGTCACGTGGGTCTGATGCTCATTAATTATACAGAATTTTAGGCTTTTAATACACTTAAACAGAAGAGTGAGAAAAAATTCACCCCCCTCAGAGTTGTCATGAGTGTAAACTAGATCATTTAAACCAAAAAGATGTTTTGGTACCAGGCTCTAAACATGTTTATTTCTGCTGTGAAATTGGTATTTTTAACATGGGAGTCAATGAGGATTTGCTCGCTTCTGACACCAGCCCCTAGTGGATGAGGGCGGAACTGCAATTTTTGGTACTTCCGGGTTGGCCTCAATTTTTGAGCGGCATTGTGGGGGCTTGGTAATAACGTGTCAGTGCTGTTTTTATTTTATAACCATCCAGAAATATGAATGCTATCAGTGCTGTTTTCTTTTCTAAACTTGCAGGCACGTCCACCCGTGTTTAAAATTTGTTTTGTTGAATTAAAACAACAACGAAAAACCTCCGTGTAGCATCTTTCTGTCTAATTATCTTATGTTATGGCCATATATGCGCTGTGCGTCAGAGACCTGCATGTGGCTGCTGTGCCGCGGCTTGTATTCGCGTGAGGCGTATGTGTGTAGAAAACCTTTTTTTTGTTGTTCGTGCGGCTTTTATTGAGGTGCGCTCTATGGTCCGGAAATTACGGTAATATGTGCAGGGCTTTCTGATCCAACATCTTCTTTGCTTTCCCCAGGATGGCAACGACCCGTGCTAATTGCCCCCGAACATAAGTACTGTGTGGCTTCCAACAGAGCTTATGGTCAATGATCACACCAAGAAATTTTTTTTTTTTTACTCTTTCTAAATATACATTATCCACACAAATTTCAATTTTGATGTTTTTCTTTTGGTTACCAAATAACATAAATCTGGTTTTATCTAGATTCAATGATAATTTATTAATCAGAGACCTGTCATCTACAGAAATACTCAGATGACTCTGCAGTTGTCGGGTGTATGAGAGATGGACAGGAAGCTGAGTACAGACAGCTGGTGGAGCGCTTTGTGGCATGGTGTGGAAACAATCATCTGACCTTGAACGTGAACAAAACAAAGGAGATGATTTTAGACTTCAGAAGAAACAGGGTGGAGTCAAACACTGTTTCCATCATGGGAGAAGAAGTGGAGGTGGTTGAGGAATACAAATACCTTGGAGTTCACCTGGACAACAGACTGGACTGGAGAAAGAACAGCGAAGCCATTTCAAAGAAGGCACACAGCAGACTGCACTTCTTGAGGACGCTTAGGTCCTTCAATGTCTGTAGCAAGATGCTGCAGATCTTCTACAAGTCTGTTGTTGAGAGTGTACTCTCTTCAGCCATCGTCTGTTGGGGTAGCAGCATCAGAAGCAGGGACCTGAAAAGGCTCAACAGCCTAATAAAAAAGGCTGGTTCTGTTCTGGGGACGACTGTGGAACCACTGGAGGAGATAATGCAAAGAAGGATTCTCCAGAGAATCAAGAAAATGATGGACAACCCTGAGCATCCTCTTCACAAGACTGTCCGACAACGGAAGAGTGTCTTCAGTCAGAGGCTTCTTCAGTTTGGCTGCAACACTGACCGCTACTGGAGATCCTTCCTGCCAACAGCCATTGTAATATACAACAACTCTTTGATGACTTGATTATTATTATTATTCTGAGCTACTACATCAATCAATTTCCCTCTGGGATCAATAAAGTATTTTTGAATTGAATTGAACTGAATTGTATTAATTTATTTGTACATATTGTTTCCTATTCCCCACATCGCTTTTTAACCAGTCCCCAACCATTCCCCTAAACCCGTACCTTTCCAATTTTTTAATTGAATTTCATGATTAACAGTATCGAACGCCTTTTTTAGGTCTAAAAAAACTCTGAGTGCATACCTCTTATTATCCATACAGTCTGTTATCTTTTCCATTAAATCTATCAATGCCAAAGCTGTTGATCTGTTGCTTCTGAACCCAAATTGGCTATCTGTCAGTAATTCATATTTTTCCACAAAACTGTCAAATCTTTTTATGAACAGTTTTTCCAGTATCTTAGAGAACTGGGAGAGTATCGACACTGGTCTATAGTTTGTAAAACGATGCCTTTCACCGGTTTTGTAAATGGGAATAACTTTAGCAACTTTCATATGTAACGTGATGAAGGAACCATTTCTCCCCTCTAACAGCTGTTCTGTTTGACACAGTGTCAGAGTGCATGAAACAGCCAAGGTCATGCATTCACTTCTAATGTTTACATTCCAGCAGTGAAGACAGAAGAACGAAGAATGAACTCTTTTCTTTTAATTAATCAAAGAACTCTATTTTAATAAAGCTAATCACAACAACTGTTAGTCAATAATAACCATGTGACCGATCTGTTAAATCACAATGTTATGATTAATATTTAATAAGGAAATGACATATTGTAGCCACTAGTCAGCTGATACACATTCCGGTCGCAAATCCAATCAGAACCTCCACTCTGAAGCATGACAGAGTCTCTGTGGTGTTTATTTAATCTGTCAGCTGTGATTCGTCCAAAATAATAAACATCAAGATTAATAAGTCAGAACAACGCCATTTTGAGTTCAGCATTCAGCCAGCTCTCAAGATCCTCTGATGTTCATCATTGCTAAGTGGAGTACGGACCGGCCATCTGTACTTTTTACTTTTAAGCTGAGAACTGTCAAGCTGGGAAATCCTGTTGTTGTTATCAACAAAACAACGGTTCCTTCAGAATAAAAGCTGAACTCGCTGACGCTGTGAAACACCTGCCATTTTTACCTGGAGACTATCCATAGACTGGTTTGTCGTGCTGAGGACGCTGTTTCGTCGGCTCCAGTACAGAGGAGGGTCCGTGGACCTGGCAGCCTGATCTAAGACGGGAGTCCCTGACGGGTAATGTAGAACGGCACAGATAGCATCTCATGTGTTTTCTGACCAAGGTTCAAACGTTGATCAGTTAGGAGCAAAACATCATCTCCCACTCAGACTCGCTGCTCCAGAACGGAGGTTCTGAATTGACATCGCACCAACACACACTCCATCTCACATTCCATTCCACTAGAGAGTTTGTCCTGTTAAACTGTTTAAAATAATTTAGATAATAAATTTTGCTTAAACGTTCTGAGGTCTCTCTCTCTTTTCTTGTCTCTCAGCTCATGCAAAGTGTATTAAATTTCCCTGTAATAAAAAGGACCACTCTTCTGATTTCAAAAGCCCAGTGTCCAGGGATGGGGGGGGGGGGGTGCATGCTGTCTGGAAAAGGCGCTCTTCAAAGCTGAGTCAACGGGAGTGGTTTGCTCTTGAGGAGTGGGCCAAAATACCTGCTGAGAGGTGTAGAAGTCTCATTGACAGTTACAGGAACTGTTTGATCCAAGGCATTTCTGGGACTATTGTGAGTTTTTCCTTTCATTGACTAAAGGGTACCAACAATTATGTCCACATCTGTATTTGCTCTTCCATCACTGTAATGAACACTGGAGCTCCACCAGGTTGTGTCCTGACCACTCCTCGAAACATTCTTTATATGATTATTCTGTGAGGTGTCCTGGAGGTCCTGATGTGATGTCCACACAGGACACTGCTTTGTTGGTTTGTCTCTAATAACGATGAGTCCATAGGTGGTGGATGAGCAATGACCAACGATGTGGAGAAGATGAACGAGGTGACCCCTCTTCCCCAATCATTGGTGGAGAAATCCTGAAACTGGTGACATCATCTCAGTACTTGGGCCCGCCCATAGTCTTTGACCCTAGCACAGAGAATTATTTTAGGTATTAACAACTATAATTTTATTTTCTCTTATTTAATTTATCCTGAGAAGGTCATTGGCTACACACTCCCCTCCATACAGGACCTGTACACCTCCAGAACACTGAGGCGTGCAGGTCAGATACCAGCCGACCCGTCTCACCCTGGACACAGTCTGGTAGGAGGCTCCGATCCATTCAGACCAGAACCTCTCACCACAAGAACAGTTTCCTCTTACCTGTAAATAGTTAAGTCTACAAATAACTTCCTTAGTTTATTTTTGTTATTTGAATGAGCTCTGTTGCTCTGTTTGGTGTTGGACCGTTAGAAGGTATTTAAAGGGATACGATGCAACTTTATCATGTTATTAAATCATGTTCTTGAGTCAGTCTCTGCTAAAATGAGCTTTTACAGGGTTGATGGAAAGTCACTCAGACCACACCCCCTCTGTAGCCACAATATCACAGCTGTCAGCTGTTCAGCTGACATACCCGGTGCTGCAGTCTGCTTCCAGCAGGTTAGATCATGGACACATCTGACATGTTTGGTTTACTGATGAATCCCTTCTGTAGATGCTAATGAGGCTGGGGAGACGTTTCACAGAGAGGAGAAAGAGCCGGTTCATCTCAGCGAGCCGAGCCGTTAAAATTAGAGTTAAAAATAAGAAAATAAAAGATTTAGGTAAAAGCAGCTTTAAATAAAAGGGTCTTTAGCTGTTTTTTTAAAGTGTCCAGACTGTCAATGCTGCGTAAGAATAAAGGAAGATCATTCCAAAGTCGGGGTGCAAAAGTCTGGAAGGAGAGATCACCTTGACTTTTTTATCTGGTCTTTGGGACTTCTAGAAGGTTCTGGTGGGTGGACCTGAGGGCTCGGGTTGTAGCATAAGGCTTTAACAGTTCAGTAATATAGGGAGGAGCTTGACCATGTACAGCCCTGAAAGTTCTAGTCAGGACTCTAAAATGAACTCTAAAGTTAACGGGTAACCAGTGCAGAGACACCAGAATAGGAGTGATGTGTGCTTAAAAGAGCCTGAGTTCCCATGACTCCCCTCTGCTGTTGGACTAATGAAAGACAGTCCTAGGACGTCACATGACCCTGTGTTGTCCTTGAACTGCTGTGCTCTGACCAGCAGCTACACTGTCTTGTATAAAAGAGCCATTGCCTCCCTATATTATTATTTTATTACTTATATAAAATATAATTTATTTTTGGGCACCAACTACTGCAGCAGCTTCCTAATGTTTCTCACACATATGGCAATAAAACCTGATGGTGAACACAGTTCATTCTCTACCATGCAGTCTGAAAAGATCCACGGGCTTTGGACACTCCCGTATAACCATACATTCATGGTCATCGTCGCTCTTGTGATCCGGCGTTAAAGGTCTGTTTTTCAAATGAACATTCTAACTTTAAACAACAGAATGGGAGAGGTCCACGTCCCTCAGTCTCCTTCGTGCTTTCCCGCCTGCAGAATGGATGGGTCTGGCTTTGGGTTCTCCTCCCTCTAGGCTGCTCAGACCGTCTCCATGCTTCTCATCCTGAGACACACAGGTGCATCCCACAGCCACAGAGACATAGATTTCCGAGTAGGAGTAGCGTCCACCCACACAGGATCCCGTTCTCTTTAGAATGACAGATGGAGCGTAGACTGGAGTGCTGCGGTACCGCTCGCCCTCTGCCCCGAGCAGGCAGCCCTTACACAGGCAGTAAGCCTCTGGGATGTAGCGTGGATATCTGCCAGGGTCGTACGAAACCCTGAAACATAGATGTACCTAATTATGTTCAGTTTATACACACAAGTACTGATGGTAGTGAATGATCTGTGGAAAAAAGATTATGTGTTTAATGAAAACAGGACTACTGCACAGACATACTGATCCTCATCTCCGTAGAAACGCATGACACATTGTTCCAACCAATCAGAGCTTTCGGCCGCCGCAGGAGAATTTGGCTTGTTGACTTAAAGTGTCCAATCCACTGTACCAAAACTTATCAACAATTCAGAGATATAAAACAAGGCAACGCCATTTCAAGCTCAGTTCCATTTTGACTTCAGTTCTATTCACCGTCATCCCAAAGAGAAGCACAGACTGGCCAGATGTGTTTTCTTCTTTAAACTAAGAACTGTGAAGTTGGAGATTTTCGTCGTTTAACAACCAGACGACATCCTTTCAAAATAAAAGCAACTGCTAACACTGCCGATCGGTACCGGGGTCGACCCTTCAGACGGGCTTTGACGCGCTGCGATCGCTGCTTCGACAGCTCCAGTACACATCCGAGGTTCTTGGACCTGGCATTTCCTGATCTACCTGGGAGACTCCCCACTGGGTACGTACACGGCAAAATAGCGGCTCATGTCATCACTTTATAAGCCTCGTGATATCTAGTCATGACAAAGACTACCAGATTCAATGACGTCAGCCTAAGGAGTCTGAACCAACCACACACACACACACACACACCAACACAACATCCAAATCCATTTTCATCCATCACAGAGTTAGTCCTGGTAGATTGTTTAGAATTTATAATTAAGAAATTAAAGATTCTCAAACGATCCCAACTCTCTCTCTTTTCTTGTCTCAAAGTCAATACAGAGTGTTTAATTAAACTCCCTGATGATAAAAACAGCCTATCTTCTGATTATAAAACGTGATCTACTTACAGTGTATTAAAATACAACTCTAGATAGTTACATCACTTCTATTCCGTTACACCAGAATGTGTCAGGGTTATAATAGGATCTTCACTCAAACTCAGCACACAAACAAAGACCATAGAGCTCCGGACGTCACGTGACTCTCAGAGAGTAGACGCCATGTTGGCAGGCAACAAATGTAAACAAATTGAATGGGAACGGCTTGGATTTTACTTCGTCAGAGTTTACTTCACACTTTAAAACTGAAGAAATCATTTTATATAGTCAGAAATTAAATAGACTAAACATCTCCGACCCTTACCGTGCCCCTGGGGTACTTTTTAAAAACTCCAGAAGCTGTCGGAGCGGACTTCTTACCGAACCTGGCCGGGGAACCCCTTGGGATTTCCCTGGAGGAGCTGGCCCAAGTGGCTGGGGAGAGGGAAGTCTGGGCCTCTCGACGACGCTACTGCCCCCGTAACCCGACTCCAGATAAGCGAATGAAAATGGATGGATGGACAAATAACAGATTTACATGTACAGTGGGGCAAAAAAGTATTTAGTCAGCCACCGATTGTGCAAGTTCTCCCACTTAAAATGATGACAGAGGTCAGTAATTTTCATCATAGGTACACTTCAACTGTGAGAGACAGAATGTGAAAAAAAATCCATGAATTCACATGGCAGGATTTTTAAAGAATTTATTTGAAAATCAGGGTGGAAAACAAGTATTTGGTCACTTCAAACAAGGAAAATCTCTGGCTCTCACAGACCTGTAACGTCTTCTTTAAGAAGTTTTTCTGTCCTCCACTCGTTACCTGTATTAATGGCACCTGTTTGAACACATTATCTGTATAAAAGACACCTGTCCACAGCCTCAAACAGTCAGACTCCAAACTCCACTATGGCCAAGACCAAAGAGCTTTGGAAGGACACCAGGAAAAGAATTGTAGACCTGCACCAGACTGGGAAGAGTGAATCTACAATAGGCAAGCAGCTTGGTGTGAAAAAATCAACTGTGGGAGCAATTGCAGTGGGGCAAAAAAGTATTTAGTCAGCCACCGATTGTGCAAGTTCTCCCACTTAAAATGATGACAGACGTCAATCATTTTCATCATAGGTACACTTCAACTGTGAGAGACAGAATGTGAAAAAAAATCCATGAATTCACATGGTAGGATTTTTAAAGAATTTATTTGTAAATCAGGGTGGAAAATAAGTATTTGGTCAATAACAAAAATTCAACTCAATACTTTGTAACATAACCTTTGTAGGCAATAACAGAGGTCAAATGATTACTATAGGTCTTTACCAGGTTTGCACACACAGTAGCTGGTATTTTGGCCCATTCCTCCATGCAGATCTTCTCGAGAGCAGTGATGTTTTGGGGCTGTCGCTGAGCAACACGGACTTTCAACTCCCTCCACAGATTTTCTATGGGGTTGAGGTCTGGAGACTGGCTAGGCCACTCCAGGACTTTCAAATGCTTCTTACGGAGCCACTCCTTTGTTGCCCGGGCGGTGTGTTTGGGATCATTGTCGTGTTGGAAGACCCAGCCACGTTTCATCTTCAAAGCTCTCACTGATGGAAGGAGGTTTTGGCTCAGAATCTCAAGATACATGGCCCCATTCATTCTGTCCTTAACACGGATCAGTCGTCCTGTCCCCTTAGCAGAAAAACAGCCCCAAAGCATGATGTTCCCACCCCCATGCTTCACAGTAGGTACGGTGTTCTTGGGATGCAACTCAGTATTCATCTTCCTCCAAACACGACGAGTTGAGTTTATACCAAAAAGTTCTACTTTGGTTTCATCTGAGCACATGACATTCTCCCAACCCTCTGCTGTATCATCCATGTGCTCTCTGGCAAACTTCAGACGAGCCTGGACATGCACTGGCTTCAGCAGCGGAACACGTCTGGCACTGCAGGATTTGATTCCCTACCGTTGTAGTGTGTTACTGATGGTGACATTTGTTACTGTGGTCCCAGCTCTCTGCAGGTCATTCACCAGGTCCCCCCGTGTGGTTCTGGGATTCATACTCACTGTTCTCATGATCATTTTGACCCCACAGGATGAGATCTTGCGTGGAGCCCCAGATCGAGGGAGATTATCAGTGGTCTTGTATGTCTTCCATTTTCTGATAATTGCTCCCACTGTCGATTTTTTCACACCAAGCTGCTTGCCTATTGTAGATTCACTCTTCCCAGTCTGGTGCAGGTCTACAATTCTTTTCCTGGTGTCCTTCGAAAGCTCTTTGGTCTTGGCCATAGTGGAGTTTGGAGTCTGACTGTTTGAGGCTGTGGACTAGGGATGCTCCGATCAGGTTTTAATCTGCCGATCACTGATACCGATCAGCCAAGAGGCCGATCATGGCCGATCAGCCGATTACCGATACCAATTACATAGATTGGCTGTAAATTGTTCATTTAGCTATGGTGAGTTCTAATGCATGCGTTACATATTAATTCAGAAAAAACATGGTTTTACTTCATGTCAAATTATGTAATATCAGTAAACAATTTATAAGAAATTGAAAACATTAAGGCTCTCTTTAGGCTACAAATAGTGCAAAAAAAGTCAATATCTCACATCACCGCCTAAATCAAATTAAGTAACCAAGGATACATTCAGATTCAAATGGAGCTTGTATTCTATTAACTATAACTTAAAAAATCAAAAATACCTGAGGCCATGAATTATCAAACTCTGTTTATTGTTATACCAAAAATGAAAGTGCTTACCATTCTTATAATGTATAAAATAAGCATGACTCTGTTTCTCAAGGTACTGGTAAAAAAAAATAGCACATTTGTCACTTTCTTATTAAGTATAAAATAAATATGACTGTTTCACAAGGTAAATAAAATAGCCCATTTGTCACTCGAACAACATACATATGGTCCTAAAGACCCTGAAACAGAAAACTGGCACAACTTAAAGTGCAACTGCTTTAAACAGGGAAACGTGTTAAACAGCATTTGTGTATGCTAAATATTTATGACGTGTTTGACTTGTTGAGAAGCATCATGGGAAGATTCTTTTTAATAAAGAGGAGCATCTCTGCTTTTTCAATCATGAGTCGATTCCTGTGTTCACCTACAATGTTGGATGCAGCACTGAATAATCGCTCACTCTCTACACTTGTGCAGGGTGCAGACAGGTAGGCTCGAGCTACTTTAGCAAGGTCTGGAAATCTCTCATTAGTTTTCCAGAATGCCAAAGGTGATGCACTCCGAGGGATGGGTGGCTCTGAGAGATAGACAATCATCTCTGATGGTGCTGGTCCTGCTGGAGTGTCAGTGTGAGCCTGCCGTGGGGTTTCTTCTGCCAGGATTTCACCAAACATGGAAGAAAAGGATCCTGGTCGTGGCACTTTCTCTGCTGGTGGTCCTGTGTTGCTGGCTTCAGCTTCTTGGTTTGGGTCCCTCTGAGACGCCTTTGTGATCAGACGAAGAAGCTGTCTGTGTGTCTCGATCTTGACTGCGTCTTCAGAGTAGAATTTGTCTTTGTACCTAGAATAGGGGTGGGGGGACATCACATTCATTTCTTATTAAACTTGTAGTTTCTGGCAACTTGAAAACAAAATAATTAACTATGGATAAGTAAATGCTTACATTTGAGCATTATTTATTTTATAATTTTCTCACCTTGGGTCTATGATGGTGGCCAAACTGTAGAGAGGTTCCTTTTCGATATCAGCAAATCTTTTGGAGACAGCTTCCAGTGATGTGGCCTTAGTTGTCTTCACACCATGATCTGCTGCAGCATCTTTGGCAAGTAGACGCTTTAAAACCAGCACAGAGGGTATGACATCAGCAGCAGATGCAGTTGATGAGCATATTTCTTTAGTCAGCTCTTCAAAGGGTTCCAGGAGTAGTGTTGTGCTTTCAATCAGGTCCCACTGGGAAGATGTAAAGGTAGCAGGTAGCTCAAAGTCAGCAGCATAAACGCCCAAAGCTCGTTTTTGCTCCAAGAGGCTGCGGAGCATATAATAAGTGCTGTTCCACCTCGTGCTGGCATTGTCTCTTAGTATCACATGTACCCTATCTTTTGGAATATGCCATGTTTGAAACATTTATTCAAATGCAGCTGCTAAAGCTAGCGCAGTATGGGAACCGGAAAACTCCTGGGCATGCAGAACAGCTCTTTGAAGTTGAAAGTCTGCATCTATCCAGTGAGCTGTTAAGCTCAGCATTGACACAGGACTGACATCTGAGCTCCAAATGTCACTTGTGAAACTCACAGAGGATGAGACGCTTTCTTTAAGGAGTCCCTCGATGAAAGAATACACTGTCTGGTGGAGCTCTGGAAGGGCTACGTCGGCGAAATATTTACGTCCCGGTAGCATGTAGCGAGGTTCCAAGTGGGTTAGTAGTCGGCGGAATCCGGCGTCTTCCACAACTGAAAAAGGCTGCTCGTCTAGTCCAATAAACTCGATGATTTTTCGGGTAATTTGCTTAGCCTTTTGACTGTCACGCTCATATGGGCGAGTGTTTCCAAGCGTCGGCTGCGTTAGCTGCCGTCTGACAGTGGCTGCATTAGTAGGCTTCTTTTCATTGTCTGCGGTGAGCCTCAAAAACTCACCATGCTCCGCCAAGTGTTTAGTCTTTAAATGTCGGATCAAATTCGTTGTGTTGAATTTTTTTGAAGTGCTTCCTCCGCGGGGTATGTTTTTGTTGCAAGTGTTGCAAACTTAATATCACTCTCGCACACCGAAAAGAAGTTTCACACGGCAGACATGTTTGTCTTTGCGGGTTTGCCACCACGCGCACTAAGTGGGGAGAAGCGGAAGGGTGAAAAACCGGCCGGGAAGAGTAAGTGCCAGATCGGAAATGAAAGGCAGCGATCGGCGATCACAGATCACACACTTTTGCAGGAAAATCGGCCAATAATTATCTGTGGCCGATCAATCAGAGCACCCCTACTGTGGACAGGTGTCTTTTATACAGATAATGAGTTCAAACAGGTGCCATTAATGCAGGTGACGAGTGGAGGACAGAAAAACTTCTTAAAGAAGACGTTACAGGTCTGTGAGAGCCAGAGATTTTCCTTGTTTGAAGTGACTAAATACTTATTTTCCACCCTGATTTACAAATAAATTCTTTACAAATCCTGCCATGTGAATTCATGGATTTTTTTCACATTCTGTCTCTCACAGTTGAAGTGTACCTATGATGAAAATTACTGACCTCTGTCATCATTTTAAGTGGGAGAACTTGCACAATCGGTGGCTGACTAAATACTTTTTTGCCCCACTGTATCAGAAAATGGAAGACATACAAGACCACTGATAATCTCCCTCGATCTGGGGCTCCATGCAAGATCTCATCCCGTGGGGTCAAAATGATCATGAGAACGGTGAGCAAGAATCCCAGAACCACACGGGGGGACCTGGTGAATGACCTGCAGAGAGCTGAGACCACAGTAACAAATGTCACCATCAGTAACACACTACAACGGCAGGGAATCAAATCCTGCAGTGCCAGACGTGTTCCGCTGCTGAAGCCAGTGCATGTCCAGGCTCGTCTGAAGTTTGCCAGAGAGCACATGGATGATACAGCAGAGGATTGGGAGAATGTCATGTGGTCAGATGAAACCAAAGTAGAACTTTTTGGTATAAACTCAACTTGTCGTGTTTGGAGGAAGATGAATACTGAGTTGCATCCCAAGAACACCGTACCTACTGTGAAGCATGGGGGTGGGAACATCATGCTTTGGGGCTGTTTTTGTGCTAAGGGGACAGGACGACTGATCCGTGTTAAGGACAGAATGAATGGGGCCATGTATCATGAGATTCTGAGCCAAAACCTCCTTCCATCAGTGAGAGCTTTGAAGATGAAACGTGGCTGGGTCTTCCAACACGACAATGATCCCAAACACACCGCCCGGGCAACAAAGGAGTGGCTCCGTAAGAAGCATTTGAAAGTCCTGGAGTTGCCTAGCCAGTCTCCAGACCTCAACCCCATAGAAAATCTATGGAGGGAGTTGAAAGTCCGTGTTGCTCAGCGACAGCCCCAAAACATCACTGCTCTCGAGAAGATCTGCATGGAGGAATGGGCCAAAATACCAGCTACTGTGTGTGCAAACCTGGTAAAGGCCTATAGTAATCGTTTGACCTCTGTTATTGCCAACAAAGGTTATGTTA